>NW_023458561.1:3421584-3427795 GCF_013731165.1 Rhagoletis pomonella | reverse complement strand
ATTCCTCAGTCCCATAGAATTTGTTATGATAACTTTTGATTTTGAAGGTAACACTGTGCTACAAAAAAAATATGCAAGGGTTCTCATATAGAAACTATATTTTGTTATAGCCCATAGGTGACCATCCGTCCTGTTTTATACGGTACGGTCCTCTTTTCTCATCTATTGTCATGGTAATTTATTTATTTCATACGGGACGTTCTGTACTTCTTTTAATGTCCCGTATTTGTCCCGTATTCGGTATTCTGGCGTCTTAACAGCTCATAAAAATTACATGCCTATGAACCAGTTCTTATTTTATCTGGACGCTTGTGATTCGAATCGATGAGCACATACATATGTATGTAGATGACATCTAAGGTTATAATTTTGCGTAGAAAAACTTGGTATTTGTGAATATGAATCGAAATTAGACGTTAATGCTTATTGTTCAAATATCTACTGGTAATTTCACTAGTATTCAGCTTTTCAAATAATTCGTCTTCAAATTGTTTTTTTGTTTACATTTTACTGTAAAATTTCAAATTTTGTTTACGTATATAGATTCCAAAACCAACAAGAAAATCGACAGAGCTTGCTGTTTTCATCGGGTACCATTACCCAAGCCATATCAAACATTGAATTGCAATTTTGTTGTTGCTTGTGGTTTCAGAAGTGTCAAAAAGTGTTGTTTTTTTCTTTTAAATCAAAGTGTGCTATGTGAAATACCAAAAAATTTAAATTATAAACAAGTAGTTTTTAAGCAAAAAACAAGACCGACTTCTATTCTCATATAAAAATTTAAGATTATCGTTAATTTCTTCATGATTCCATAATCGGATTTAAACCAAATTAATATGGGACCACCTGTGAGATAACACCTTTCCTTTAAAAATTATAGAAATCTGTTAACGTGGTCCAACGTTATGCGGTAACATACATAAAATAAAAAAAATATTCCGACGAATTGATAACCTTTCTCCATTTTGTGAAGTCGGTTAAAAATGAAAGTTGCTGCAACTTTTTGGTTGGACTGAGAAGGGTGAACGTTTCAAAAGCTGCTTACAATATCTTTTTTGTATGGAGAAAGGTTTTACATACAAATAAATTTTAACAATTTAGAATTTTTGTGAGAAGGAATTATAAGTATTTGACATTTTAGAGACCAACTAATTTGGGAAAAAATTACATCAGCTGCTCTACTGATACTACCGGTTCAATGTGCAAATTTTCAAATTTGGGAAGAGAAAAGATATTTATTAGGCGAAATTACGCAAAAAAAAATATTGCTGATCGTATGAGGGATTGTATCTTCAACATGAGAAACTCCATATAAGAAGGCTACCTTGAGAGTATTGTACAAGTAAAGAAATTCTGCAAGATGAAAGGGAAGTGGGACACCTCAAATGTAAGGTTTGCAATTTCACTAGTTCAGGATGCTAATTATTCACTACATTGTGCTTCAAAAGTAGTATTTTCATCAAGTTTCCCTGCCTAGGAATGTTTGCAACAAAATTTGCGGGGTACAAAGTAAAAATTTATGAAAATGTTACGTTAAAATTGAATATTTATGTGCTGATTTCACAAAAGATCGAAAAATACATATATGCTAAATAAAGATGCTGTTTGAGAGCTTATAAACCTACACTCAGAAAAAACTTTCCTTGATGCTAGGAAAAAAGTATATTATTCTAAGGAAATATTACCTTGAAATGGCTCCAATGACATGACTGTCTTAATATGAGTAAACGATTTGACTCAGTTTAAGGAATATGCAATTCCTAAGTTTTCAGTACTATATTTTTTCCTAAGAAAAAAATAACTTGTCGCGAAAGGAATAAGTGTGCCATTTTGTTCGCGGCGCTCAAACAATCGCAATGGTCGACAGAGCAAAGCTCTGGAGTGCCAGTCGAGAAATTCAAGGTTCGAGTCCCAGAGCAGACATTTTTTTATTTATTTATTGTATTTTTTAATAGTTTTTAAAGAAAATTTATCTCATTTATTTTTTATGGTATTTGAGTATTTAGGGTTTTCCATATAAAATTAACTTAACAATTTGTAATTTGAAATTTGAATTGAAATAATTGACTTACCTTACTCTAATTACCTCCAACCGGACTCGAACCTGCGATCTCAGAATCAGAAGCAGTAGTCTTCACGCGACGCCACAGCCGACATTTCCCAGGAAAGCAATTAACTTTGTCTTAACAGCACTGACAAAATTAAAAATTATTTTAGGAAATTATTACTTTTATTCAGGAAATTATTACTTATATTGAGTAAATTTACTTCCTCGAATTAATGACGCCCTATTTTTAGCATGAACCTGAATTACGGAAAAACTTCTCAAATTTAGGAAATTTTTCGCAACATTAAGGAAAAAACAGTAACTCTAAAATAAGGAAACTGGTTTCTTGTTTTAAGTAAATGTTTTTTTATGGGCGTAGGATCACTGAAAAAGGTTTAAAAATCCTCTAACTTTTGTGGAAAAAATATGCAAAATTATTTTCTGTCGCGTATTCGGTTGCCACAAATATGGTCACCGTACCCACCACATACTTATAGTTTTTCTCTATCACTTCCGTTACTACTTTCTTACTAACAAATATAATAAAACTTTGGTTTTCTTCAAGTTACAACTTTAAGAAGTTAAAACATGGGTTTTGCCTTTCTAACAAAGAAAAAAGTTTGAAAATCGGCTGGAGAAGGGCTTAATATTGCTCTTTTGAGTTACTTTGAATCATCTATATCCCTTCTGAACCTCCAGCATCAGAATATATTCCACCTGGAGGTGAAATAACTGAACCACATTTACTTTCGTAAGCAGAATTTAAAGATCTTGTACGCGATTTAGAAGTGTCCAAAAAACAAAAAAAACTTTTAGGTTCAACAATGAAACATCAGAAGGTTTTGCAAGAAAATGTCAATATAACGTTTCGTAGAACTGATAAAACTGGTGCTTTTGGATCACTATTCAGTGAAAGCACAAAAAAAAAGTAATTTGGTTTATTCCAAAGATAGCAATGCATTGTTTGACAAATTTGGATATAACCATATCTAGGGACGTTCTGATACCATCAGAGTATCGATACCTACTTAAATGAGTTTACTCAAATTGCTATTTCGATACTACTTATATGAGTAAACCGAATGTATCGATAACTACTTATATCCATAATTTTTCATCCTTTTATATGCAAAAAAGCGAAAGTAATTTTCAGGCATTATTTGTGGCATACCTTTTTCGACACTTGAGAGAACACCTATCGGCAGCTGGGCCGATTCAAAAATATTCTCAATATATTTTTAGTTGAGGAAGGGCGTTCTTGAAAGGTTTTCTGTGAGAGGGCGTTTTCGAACTGGCTGCCGAGATAGTTCGATCTTCCACTCAGGTGTCGATATGTATTAATGTGTATGTTGTTCATATGTGTATGTTGTTCATTAGTAACGCTAGAGGTAAAATTCAACCTTTGAAAGGTACCCACAAAACTCTACGGCTTCAAAGCATTACTTGTAATTCGCTGTGGTAACACTAACTTTGTAAAAATATATCCACACTTTAGATTTTGGCGGTGCCATTGCTTAAAGCAATTATTTCATAAAAACGACTCTGTGCAAAGTTTCTTTCGTAGAAAAAATATGGCCGACAAGCTATGGCACTTGCTCAAATCGATTGGATACAAGTAGCTATCGAAACAAATATTCGAGTAAAAAAAGTAGTTGGTATCGAAACAAAAGTATCGAGTTACCGAATAACTTTGGACCACGTTAACTGAGGTGTTACCTCACAGGTGATCCCATCCATACTAATTTGGTTTAAATCCGATCATGGGATCATGAAGAAATTAACGATAATCTTACATTTTTACATGAGATTTGACGACGGCTTTGTTCTTTCTTTTACTTGTAAGGTTTTAAAGCAGTGCTTTTACAAAACAGTGGCTTGTTCCCATCAGTCCCATTGGCTTACGCTACTGATATCAAGGATTCTTATGACAGTATGGCTGAAATATTAAATGTCAAGTATTAAAAACTTGTATTGGCATGCAAGATGGTAAACACAAAATATCCATGAATGGGACAGTCGAGCAACTAGCCTGCACTACGTTCAAAAAGATTGGGTTCGACGTACGTCATTTGTAGTTGGTGAAAATAATAGTATAAATATTCCTCTAGTTAATCTAACGGGCATTATTTTACCGCCGTTTAATAAAGTAATTTGTGAAAACACGTGACAAAAAAGGTCCAACAATCAAATATCTTGAACAGTTTTTTCCACGAATAACTTGCGCGCTTTTTAGCTGGTCTTTTTGTCGGTCCACAAATATGGGTACTGATTAGGGACGGAAATTTTTACAACAAATTACGTCTTTAGAAAATAGAGCATGGAAAAGTTTTTCTTTTGTGTGTGAAAATTTTCTTGGAAACAAAAACAGTGAAGACTATGAAGACATAGTAAGTGACATGCTCTACCATGCCATGGGTTGCAATATGTCCATTAAATTGCTCCATCTGCATGCTCATTTGAATATGTTTCCATCAAATTTAGGTCAGATGATCGATGAACAAGGAGAACGATTTAACCAGTAAATTCTAAAGATTGAACATCATTATGTTGGAAAAGGCAAAATTAGTATGCTCTCCAACTACTGTTGGTCTCTTAAAAGAAAAAAAAAACGAACCAAACGAAAACATTTCTAAGAAAGAACGAAAACAGGGATATACTTATTATTATTAAATAAAGCATTACTAAGCCATTCATTATTCGATTATAATTTACTTATGACTTTTGGAAAACTGATTTTGATATGCTTTTTTATAAAGATCTAATAATTTTTTTTAATGGCTCACGATCAAATAAGAGCGCGAAGTAAATGAAAATTTTTGGAAAAATTTACGTTTTTTAATTAAAAGATAAATACTTTTTTCTTTGTTAGGAAGGTAAAACCCGCATTTTTCAAACAGAGCGTACAAATTTTATTTCGATAAAAAAACAACAAAGTTATAACTTCTTGTAATAATAGTAATAAACCAAGTGATGGAGAAAAACTATATGTACAGTCGTGCCCTATGGGCTATACAAAACATAGTTTCTATATGAGGGGTTGCATATTTTTTTGTCTACTTTTGTATCAATGAGTAATTAGGGTAAAAGTAACGAAACTTTCCAAAAATGGCGAAGGTAACAACAAAGTTATAACTTCTTGTAATAATAGTAACAAACCAAGTGATGGAGAAAAACTATATGTACAGTCGTGCCCTATGGGCTATACAAAACATAGTTTTTATATGAGGGGTTGCATATTTTTTTGTCTACTTTTGTATCAATGAGTAATTAGGGTAAAAGTAACGAAACTTTCCAAAAATGGCGAAGGTATGTGCCTTTCCATCTGTCTTTTTCTATACCAACTCCGTAAATTGATCAAAATTTGATTGCATTGATTGATTGATTGATGCACAAAATTGAAATTTTGAAATAATATATGACTATACGTGGGATATCTTTAACGTTTATGATTCTTAACTATACATAAGAAGGATAGAGGGCATTGTCTAGGTAGTAAATAATTGCCCTTTACTTTGCATGTATACCTTGCACTAAGAGAAAACACAGAGATAGGAAATGGAGGTTTTTGTGTCCGTATTTGATGATACCAAATGCAAATGCAACTTTACACATCCCATAACAAAATCCCCAACGTTTTTTTAGCCCATAGATCTGTTTTTTGTACATATTTAGGACCAATTACAGATGGCCTCTTTATCAAGAGATTGCTGATTAACTTGAAAAAATCATTTACAGATCATACATTTAATCTGTCCTTAAATGGCCGATATTGCCTATTTAAATATGAAATATGCAACGAAGATTTATAGATAGCTTGTTTTATAAATCTTGCCTAACGAAAATCTGCTGTTCAGCGAAAAATGTAAACAAACAAACAAATGCAACAACAATTTCAGGTGTCTGATTTTTAAAATACCTTGTTGTATATTTTATGCTATCTTGTATGGTTTTTCATTTAAAAAATTTGCTTAGAAATCCATTTCTGATGTCCGTTTCTTAGCAAAGCTTATGAAAGACGATGTTACAAAGATCATTTCATTATTTCTATTAAAAATAAATTTAAAAAACTGTTTAATATACCACGCTTTTATAAATGGATCAAACAGTAGAAAATAATATTCCTCAGTCCCATAGAATTTGTTATGATAACTTTTGATTTTGAAG
>NW_023458561.1:3415774-3421484 GCF_013731165.1 Rhagoletis pomonella | reverse complement strand
ATTCCTCAGTCCCATAGAATTTGTTATGATAACTTTTGATTTTGAAGTTTTAGAAAAAGTCATTATAAACAATTTATGGGTCTGAAAACGAAAAACGTGGAGCGCATGTAATACAAAACATTAGATTTAATTGACAATAGTCAAACTACATGACATACAGCGATAGTACAAATTTGAGATCGATTTTAAGCGGTCGTTATTCATACACCCACATACATACATATATTACTTTTCATATCAATTCAAGTCTTTTACATGCGTCCCGCGCATTTAATTACCAATCTCATAAATTATTTATAATGACTTTTGGTAAAATTTCAAAATCAAAAGTTATCAAAACAAATTCTATGGGAGTGAGAAATATTATTTTCTATTTTTTAGTCTATTTATATATATTAAAAAGTTTTTTTTTTTATATTAGATATTAATTAATTTAACTAGCAATGAAAATAGAAGAGAAGACTATTGCGCAAAATACACCACACAAATATTTTCGCAAATACAAATTAGTAGAAACAAAGATTCTTATTCGAATTCATATCAGAGAACGTACCGGTTATGCATTTTATAATAAAAAGCAAAAAATTTAAGTTTTTTTTTACTTTTATTATTTTGGCCAAATAATACCGGGTAATTTTGCTTTTTATTTTTGCAAGGCAAAAATAAAAGTTAAAATTTGCCCTTTATTTTTTTAGCAGAAAATACTGGGGTAATATTTGCGTTTTATTTTTGCCTGGAAAAAATAAAGTTCCAAATCAAGTATTCCAGAGCTGTGTATACTCGAATTTAAATTTAAAGCTCCTATCTGGATTCTAATAACTCCCTAATGCACAAATACCAGGGTTAAATCAAATCTAAATAGGTATGTATGTATGTACTATGTATAAATACAATACATGAAGGCATTTTTGGTTAACGGCATCAGATCTACACCGATTATTCGATTTTCAAAACTGAGGTTTCGTATTAAAGGGTTTGGCCTCTAAATGTACAACAAGGCATGAGATTTTTGAAAAGGGTTGCCGCTTTTTTTAATTATAAAACCTGCACCGCCCGTTGTATTAAAAAAAAATTAGGTGTAAAATGAAAGGGCAGGACCTTTAGAAGTGCAAGAAAGTTTAATTTTTTTGAATAAGGTTGTCACCCGCTTAAAAATATACAAAACTTACACCGTTCACGCAATTAAAAAAAAAAAAAAAAACATATAATATGTCATATAAACGGGCTTGGTATATAGATCTACAAGGAATAACGTCTTATTTTTTTTAAAGGGTAGCCAGCTGTTAAAAATATTTTTTTTTCTGCAGAGCACAAGATTTACTCCGTTCTCTCGATTTTAAAATGAGGTGCCAAGTGAAAGGTATACACCTAGAGATGTGCTTTGGGTTTAAATTGTTTTAAGGTTTGCCACCTACTTATAAATCTATTGCTTGAAATATGATACTCAGTAAAATATCGCAATATGGGCATAAAGCGAAAGGGTTTTTATACTAAATTAATATGTTGGTGCTTTTAAGAGTTGCCACCTATTAAAAAATATATAGCTATGAACGGTAAGTAACGTATTAAGGACATTCGATATTGGTATCAAACGACAGCTAGTTAAATGGCCTTTGTATAAATGTATGCGAATTTTCGAGAGTTGAATTTGAAGTTTACCTTATATGTAGGTATACAATCTTCGATTATTACCGCAGCGACCACAAAAATAATGTTGCCAATATAACAACTCAGTTGCCAGCTTGCAGTTGCCATCTGTAAAACCATTTCAGCCAGTGGCCACCCAACTGAAGTTCGGTTTCCATATGCCTAAGTCGGCTCAGCTCGATGTTCTGGTCACATACATAGGTACACATTTTCATGAGTCTATCTCTTCTTATTCTGGTACTTACAAATATCGGACCAAAGTTATAATACCATTTCATGCTCATGAAAGGTATAGTTTTCAGATTTCAAATCGGTGAAGTAGGTAAAAAAATATAAATTTAAACATTTTCTTAACTTCTTCCCAGCGTATCTATTAAAATGTCATTTTCAAAAATTTCATGCATTGCTATGCCATGTCATTCCATCCCCAACATACTGTTATAGCATGACATTGCATACTTTTAATACTGTTTAATCCTGCCTTGTATGAAATGTAATTAGATAATTGTTTAATAAATTTTACTATAGTAGGAGCTTGCAAAATTCGGAAAATCTCTTCCCGTATATACAATGTAAATAATAATACAATGCATAAATTTGATGCATGATTTGATTAGAATTTATTCGGCAGTGTCTTCATATATCACTTTCAAACATGTATAAGCAACATGATATAAACTGGCACCTGCATGATGTGTTACATGTCGCTATGTTTTGTAGTTCAGGCCTATAATATCTATATATAAATAATAAAATAGCTGAGATCCCTTTCTTTTTTAAACACCTAGGATATCACTGACCATTAAAAAGGACCCTGAATGACCGCAAACCTCAAAGCTTTACACATTTTTGTATGTGATTTTTAAAATGAACAATCCAAAATTAGCCGGTATACATATTTAAAATTCTTTAGAACCAGTGGTTGAATTTTTGTACTGAAAGGGTTAACCCCATTCTACGTCTGCGAGGCGTATACGGAATGGGTCTTTTTTTAATTTTAACACAAAATTGACTTTTTATTTTGTTGTTTTAAATAAATGTGGTTATAGTTTTTATTAATAAAACTATGTTTTATTATTTGTGAAACTCACAACTTCAGTATTCTTTAAAAAGTAAAGCAGGACTAAGTATATTTTAGCTCACAGGTTATCTTTTAAGTACATAAGCCTCTAAGGCGTATGTTAAGCCCTTACGTTACTCCCAAATAGATTAGGCGTCTAGGGTTAAGAAAGCTTTAGTTCGAAGCGTGATATTAAATGCTTTTCACCATAAATGGCGCAAATTTTCAATGATTATTGCGTTTCAGATTAAGACTAATACCAGTTATTGTGAAAGGTTGGACTATACCTTAAAGATGACGGTTTTCTCATGGTCCACTGCACAAAGCTTAGAGTAGAGTAATGTCTTTTAAGAACTTAAAAATTATCCTGGGTTATCAGGTGTGTAGCAATACAAGATTAATTGTTGTCTTTCAAGAAGTTCTTTAAATAAATTTTGAGCTAAGTACTCACCCGTATTTCGAGGGTTACTACTAGTTTAAATATATTGTTACTTTAATTTCCTATAAAATTTATCTTTAGGTTTATGCATTTCAAGAATAAATCGAAAATTTGTTTTAGAGAAACAATGTGATATAATTGCAGAAACGATTAACCGGTTTGCTGAGCAACCGAGACGTCTGCTTTTTAAATAATTTTTGTAAAACAAATCGGCAAATACATATCGTCCCCCGCATGCCAGAAACATGAATGTGTAAAGATGAAAATTTTGGGATTTTTTTATGTCGGGCCCCCACTAAATTCGATCCTGGCGACGCCCATGAGTGAATACCTTTAATTTGACACCTCATTTTTAAATTTGAGAGAACGGTGTAAATCTGATTCTCTGCAGGAAAAAAATTTGTAACAGGTGGCAACCCTTTAAAAAAAAATAGAGTTTTTCATTGCAGATCTATACCAAGCCCGTTTATATGGCATATTATATCATTTTTTTTAATTGCGCGAACGGTGTAAGTCTTATGATTTTTTAAGCAGGTGGTAACCCTATTCAAAATAATGAAACCTTCCTGCACATCCAGAGGCCCAGCCCTCTCATTTAAAACCTAATTTTTTTTCTAATACAACGAACGGTGCAGGTTTTATAATTTAAAAAAAGAGGCAACCAGTAGTATAAATATAGCGGTTCTGGACCCGGAGCAGCAGCGCTGCTAGCTATATGGTCTGCTGTTGCTCCGATTCCAGAACCGCTATAAGGTTTGCTGGTGCTCCGCCGCAAGCTTTGATGCTCCGCCAAAAGATGTCGCCGATCGTAATCCAAGTTCAGAACCCAGATAAAAGCCGCAAGATGTCGCTGGTGACAAATCCGAGTCCAGAACCGGAACCGATCATAGGGTGTACCGCTGATGGAAATCCAAGAAATCCGATACAAGGTGGTTTATATGTCGAAAATTGGTAAAGTGTATTGGTATACATATATACATACGTATTCTCATACATACATCTATATGCAAACATACATACATACATATGTATATACAAATATAGATGCCCCACCCCTAGAAAAGTGTGTTAATAATGTTCACATAGTTAATTGCTAAGTATTTAATATGTATGTGTATATATATGAATGGAATGGCCTGTTTTTTTGATGATGAGAACAAATAAAATTTAATTTGAAATAAAAGAAAGTTCTATAATTACTTATTTATTTTGATAATAAGAAACATAAATGTCCGCAATTATATGAATTATAGCTTTGCTGTTTATTATAGTTAAATTTAATGTTTTTTCCTAAATACTTTATTATTTGCTTAGGAGGCTGTAAGTTTCCAAAGCTATCGAAGTAATCAATCTCATTATCGTTTTTCCAGTAAGCTACCCAATGCGTTCCCGCACCCTTTGAACTATCAAAATTTATTATTCCACATTCTCTCTTAAATGGTTTACGGGGTAAAGTGTCACACATGAATACCCCTCTAAAATTTGGAATAAATTTTGAATACTTCTTTAAGTCTACATCAGTAAGAGGTCTTCTGGGTAGCTTCATGAAGAGTTTTTTTGATATGGTTTTAAATAAAATCCGAATCCTTTTTTATAAGGCTTTAAAAGCATTCCTTTTCCCATTAAAATAGCTTCCATTGTATTATTATGACGTTTCGCCTCCAATAACTGCTCCTTTCAGTTTTTATAGCATTGATTGTTTTAATAATTCCTGCTGTACCGCCAGATAGACTTCCAAGTGCTCCTAATGCTACGAATAAAGGCGCTAATGGGAGAAATCCTCCAGAGTTAGGTAATGGTATTATACGTGGTGCTTTTATTATAGATTTTTTTCCTCTAAAAATATTATTTACAACCTTTCGTCAAATTTTTATTGCATCTTTTAAGTTATCACTTTTCTTTAAATTTTGTTTAGCACTTTTTAAAGCATGTTTGAAGAGATGATAACCAGTTTTTCCTCCCACTTTTTTAGTTTTACTATAAATGTTTCCCATACGGAATTTCGTTTTTGTCTTCATCATATTTGTAACTAACCAAGCATTTGTTTTCTCATTAAGATTGCTATCCTTCGGTTTAACTCTTTCCCAAGCCTTCTCAATTAATTTTTTATCAGCAATATGTCGGTTATCTAAATTATATAAATATGATATATCATGTTCTCTACAAGCAGTGTCTAGTAAATTAATCCCTCGATCTCCTCTTACTAAAAGTTTCCGTAGTTTCGTTCCAGGTTGACAAAATTGATAACTAGGCAAATGAAGTTCAATAGGAAGCTTATTAATTATATTATTTATAAAACCTTTTCCAACGACTAACGATTTATGAATAAGCCTATTTTCATAAATAACTCTCATATAAAATAATATTATATTTAAATAAACGCTGAAGTTTTTTTAATAAATCTATGGTTCTATATAATTAAATTTCTAAATACCAATTCAACAGTTAATTTATATTCAACTACAATTTTATTATATGATTTAGAATAAACTTCTACATCATACATCGCTCCCTATTTGTTCTACTATAATACTTTAATTTAGTCTTAATATCTAAACCCCTTC
>NW_023458561.1:3412413-3415674 GCF_013731165.1 Rhagoletis pomonella | reverse complement strand
TGTTCTACTATAATACTTTAATTTAGTCTTAATATCTAAACCCCTTCATATTCATGTTGGTTTTGATGTTGCTCCATTATGTACTCCTCAATTTCACCGCCACAAACGGTTAGAAATTTTCCATTGTCATGCTCTTCATCCCATTTTTTGTTAAAAAAAGCATGGGCTGCTCTGATTGGGATGCCCAAAACCTGTAACCGGGGACCCTCATCTTCATCTTCAATACATATTCAAGGGTTTTTCATGTCTTCAAAGCACAACATCTCCAATTCGAAATCAAATATCCACGTTTTTCATTTTCAATTTCATAGATTGTTTATAATGACTTTTGCTAAAATTCCAAAATCAAAAGTTATCAAAACAAATTCTATGGGACTGAGAAATAATATTTTCTACTTTTTAGTCCATTTATAAAAGTTTTTTTTATATTATTTATTTATTTTTTATTATCCAATTTAAATTTTATTATATGATTCAAATCAAATGGTAATATTATAAATAGCCTTGATCTTGATTTCATCATCATGGTTTCCCTAATAAGTATAGTAACGCCAAGTGGACGATAACGAATCCCACATAAACATATAAAAAAATGCTCATAAAAGTATATGTATATTTAAATATTTTATTCATCTAGCATTATTCATTCATTCATATATTGCTGACTTAGTGAGAAAAGTTGTTAGGCATACTTTTTATGAACACTCATATTTTGATATAGAAAGCAGGAGATATTAATAATACATCGTTTCGAAAAAGGATTAAGATACTTGTTTTTCTCGTTTATTTTCACTGAAAGACAAATTTATTAAATTCAAAAGAGTCACGGAATGTCTAAAAAATTCAGAAATAATACGAAATATTTTAATCTTTCACATATGAATGGAAAGGTCTGCTGATGTTGATGATGAGAACAAAAAAAAATTAATTTTAAATAAAATAAAGTTTTATAATTACCTATTTATTTATATTTATTATTAGATATTTAATGAAGAAATAAATTTTCTTAATATTGTTACATTTTTTTCAGCACATATCATAGAATTATTATGATATTTACAAGTATTTATATTTTTATTTTTATTTTATAAATTCTTTAAATTTGGACAATTTAAATTATATATATTATATATAAAATAATATCGTATCCGAATAAGCGTTGAATCCATCTGATTTTCTCCGACTTAGATTCTTCAAAAGGAGGTTTGAATAAGAAACGTTGTTATACATATATGAATCATATGTTGATATGCTGACTTCTTTAGCAATAAATTTCCTATTAAAATACAATCCCTGAACATCTATAAGCAACGTATATGCCTCTGACATTATATAGCTTAAACTTTTTTTTTTTAATTCGTTTAAAAAATAGTCTTATGAGTTTCTATAAAGGTTTATAATATTTTTTTAGAATCTAATGAAATCCTATTTAAATAATTGCACACATAAGTATATATTAGAGCCACCAATTTTATTAACTAATCGATTACACTCCGCTGAATAATGAAAACCAAAATCAAATTAATCTTTTTATATACTACATTTACATTCTTTTTATATGTCATATTTTTATAATAAATCCATCTCATTCTATTAAAAGTTAAGAAATTTCCATATTCATATCATGTTTATAACTTTTAATATCAATTAATGTGACATCTGAGCGTAGTGTAGTATCATCCCCAGTAACAATTTCAATTTCACCGTTACTTAAAATTTTCTCGAATGCAACCTGACGATACTTAAAACAAGAAATATTCAGTTTGCGTTTTAGGAAATCACTATCATATATACAACGAATTCTTAGCATAATATTATCCTCATATCTCAATCATTCCTAAAAAATTTTTGTCTCTTTTTATATTAGATCTTGTCTAAATGCTTCTATGGCTTCCTGTGTTGTGAATAACTTTTTCGGATTAGATGTAGGTGCTTCTGATGTTGTTTCAGGGATATAGATGTTTTATTTACGTCCTCTTTTAATCCATTTTGATCACTTTGAGTCCATTTCATTAGTTTAAAGTTCAGTTTTATGTTTATAGTATCATTATTAGTTAGTTTTAGAGAAAACTCTGTATTTTCAAATTCATTTTGCCTCAAATCAATAAAAAACCTCATTATATTTATTTTTTTATTTTAATTGTTTATTAATAAATTTGGGGCTTCCCGTACCACACGGGGTTTTAATTTAAAATATTGATGTCCATAATATACTATAAGATTTTTTTTTTCCTGTCCAATAATATTCTACTTCAGGAAGAGGATTTGTAGGTATCTCGTCACAAAACACCTGTAGGTCACGCGATTCCACACCTTCAGTAGATATTCCATTCCATAGGTTCTCCATTTATATAAAATGCAGTCTGTAAACGTATGTATATAAAATAAATAATATAAAAAAAACTTTTTAATATACAACGCTTTTATAAATGGACTAAAAAGTAGAAAGTAATATTTCTCAGTCCCATAGAATTTGTTTTGATAACTTTTGATTTTGAAATTTTAGCAAAAGTCATTATAAACAATCTATGAAATTGAAAATGAAACACGAGCTCCACTCGTCGATAAGAAAATAGAAATAGAAAATTTTTGTTGTTGATTATGGCTACGAAAAGTTTAATATGCTCTTTTTCAATACAACAACTATATATAGTTTATAATTTTCCCAAATTGATAAGATTAACACGTTCTTTTTCAATATACAACTATATATATATATATATTTAATAATTTTCCCAATTCCGCTGCTAACATTTTCAATGAATAAATATCAAATAAGTTTAATTTTATAATGATAGTATATACATACATATGTGTTTTATTGTTTTATTTCGACATTTTTTTATTGAATATATTAATCTCACATATCAGATTTTTTAAATCAATATTTTCCTTGTTTTCTTCATTATAATAGTTATTATATAAATTTATTAAGTTTACAACATTTTGATGTTGTCTTTCTATGAAAAAACAATTATGTACATGTATCAGGTCCTGATTCAGTATCATTATTACTCCAAGGACAGATCGTAAAATGTTTTCCATATATAGATTTTATCCAAGACCCATTTTCCATCTGTTCCGTTAATATACATCCATTTTGTATAATGTTTCTATGATGATCTAATATATATTTAAAATTCCATTCTAGAAATCTTTTAATTTCATCACTTTTCATATTGTGTTTGATTGTAGTATCTAGTTTAACCGTTATCTGTTTAATAGAACAGCCCTGTTTAGCAGTTAGCTGTTTAATAGAAC
>NW_023458561.1:3411135-3412403 GCF_013731165.1 Rhagoletis pomonella | reverse complement strand
CTGTTTAATAGAACAGCCCTGTTTAGCAGTTAGCTGTTTAATAGAACAGCCTTGTTAAGCAGTTAGCTGATTAATAGAATAGTATACATAGTTTATTATTTTATAAGTGATCACTTTCAATATAAATGATATAAAAGCCGAGTAAATGTCTAATGTTTCTTACATGCACTATTTTGGTGAATTCTCATATCTAGAGATTCCATTTTTTTCCCATACATTTTCGACTCTGATACAATTTTTCATACAACTAATAATTATACAAAACCTCATTTAAAATACAGTTTGTATTAAATTTATCAACTTATACAATTTTCATTAATTTTCATACACGTACTAATTTTATTAACTCACATAAGTTCCAGATTTTCATATAATAGTCTTATTAACTCATACAAGTAATAATTTTTCATACAAGTATTAAATAAATAATTGTTTATTAATTCACATAAGTTCTAAATTTTCATAGATATTTTCAATGTACAAAAAAAGTCAAGTAAATATCTAATGTTTCTTGCATGCATTATTTTGAGGAAATTTTATATTTATCAATTTCATATATTTTTTTTTCATATGTATATTTTCGGTTCTGCTAAAATTTTTTCATACAACTAATAGCCTTTTTAACTCATACAAGTTGTGAGTTTTCATATTAGTATAAAATTTATTACCTCATACATGTTATAATTTTTCATACAAGTATTGAATTTAGGAACTCATATGAGTTCATTCGTTTTCATACAACTAATTATCATATTAACTCATACAAGCTTTAATTTTTCATACAAGAAATAACTTTATTAATTCATAAAAACTATATATTTATTTTCATATAAGTACCTATTAAATTGATGAACTCATATAAGTTCATCAGTTTTCATACAAGTAATATCTATATTAACACATGAAAGTTATAATATTTGATGTACGTAATTGCTTTATTAATTCATGTAAGTTAGTTTCATTAGTTTTCATATGCCTAATTGTTTCTTAATTAAATTTCAAATTTTCATAGATTTTGTCAATGTACAAAAAAAATCGAGTAAATATGTAAAGTTTCTTGCATGCATTATTTTGATGAAATTTCATATGTTTCCCATACATTTTCGACTCTGTTACAATTTTTTCATATAAGCAATAACCTTTTTAACTCATAGAAGTTATGAGTTTTCAATAATTTTTCATATAAGTAATAACTTCATTAGCTCATAGAAATTATAGATTTTCATATAAGTATTAAATTGATGAACCCATATAATTTCATTAATTTT
>NW_023458561.1:3409899-3411035 GCF_013731165.1 Rhagoletis pomonella | reverse complement strand
TTGGCGCTTACAAATATGTTTGGCCGAGCTTCTCCTCCGATTTGTGGTGTGGGCCTTGATGTTGTCACAAAAAGGGAAGGAACCTAGGGCATTCAATTTCCGGAATTTCGGGAAGCAAAAAAATCGAATCTCGGGATCCCGTGATTTTTCGGGATTTCAACTTTACCACAATTTTAGCATTTTGCAGTAGGTTCACCTTTTCTTATCCACTCAGTTTCATTGTCACCACATACACTGTAGTAAAAAAGTCAGTAAATTAATATTTAAATATGTTTATAAATCATCGACTGATATTCGCCGCGTTAGGTTGTACGTACAGTGCTTTTGGTGATCTTCTTTTACTGCTTTTGTTTACTTGTACTCTAGCGTATACATAAAACCTCTTATACATATAATTTTTCAAGCCGCGTGTTTCGTACTGAGTACAACAACTGGTGTGTATTAATTATGCCCCCCGAGGTGCCCAACCTAGGGGATAACAGGTTTGTACAGTTATCCTCAAGTCCAACAAACAAAAGAAAAAGAAACTCAATAATTAATCCATTTCCAGCTTTACCTACACCCCAAAAAGACAACCCAAAACATTTGTTAGCAAGTGCTATAAATTCAAATCGACCTCTTAATAAGTATTCGTGTTTTGCAGTTCACAAAGCGCTAAAAAATATTAGCACTGAAATTGTAAGTATTTTGGAACTTAGTGATGGAAATTTATTGCTCTTGGTGATATAAGGTGTAAGGAGTAAATGTTACAAATTCTGCAATGGAATTTGAACGGCCTCTTTAATAATTACGCAGATCTCAACCTTTTAATCAATAAATTTTTTCCTGACATAATCGGACTACAAGAAACTCACCTCCCATATAATAAGACATGTTACCCACCCAATAAATACATGAGCTATTTCCACAACCACAACGCTTCGTGTAAACAAGGAATCGCTATATTCATTAAAAAATGTATTAGCCATAAGCAAATTAATGTCGCATCAAGCATTTCCTGTTTAGCTATAGAAGTTGACATTGGTTATAAATTCACCTTAATTAATTGTTATATACCACCGCAACAAAGTTTTAGATCCGTAGATATAACAAATATTATAACCCTCTTTTCCACTCCAATTATTTTATTGGGAGAC
>NW_023458561.1:3394682-3409799 GCF_013731165.1 Rhagoletis pomonella | reverse complement strand
CATTGTACAGCATGATCATAAATCGTCTCTATTTGTATGATCACGCTGTCCAAACGGGGAAGGTGTAGTGACTTTCGTCAAAAGTAGGTAAACGTGGAAACACTAACCAAACGATAAGCCAAACAGACATATGACCATTCTGGGGTCATAAACCCTTTAACGTTCATTCTTTTATTGCATTTCATTGCAGCGTATGCGATGACATATGATCACAAGACAAACCTAAGTGGAAGGTCCAAAAGCAATTGAAACCAAAATAGTTTGACACATTTACCAAATGTGTTAGTCATCGATTGGATATTGTTTTCAACGCTATATAAGTAGAAGTAAGTTCATAAGTAGTTCAGTTACTGAAAATCATTCAATAAACACTGTTGATTTTAAAACCTAATAAAACATAAACATTTTTCATTTTAATAAATCTAACTTGCTCTTTGGCACTCACCCATAGAGACAAGACATAGAGACTTTCAACAATTTTTATAAACAAAAATTGCGTTTAAAAGACGAAACACCGGTCTACATTAAAAACTATAGATTGCCTCATAATCATAAACCCGAAATCAGAAAACATATAGACAAATTAATTAAAGATGACATATGTAGTTGAACCTTCGGTATCAGAATATAATAGCCCAATTCTTCTTGTACCTAAAAAATCCTTACCAAATTCCTCAGAGAAAAAATGGAGATTAGTAATAGACTATAGACAGGTCAACAAAAAATTAGCGTCAGACAAATACCCACTACCTAGAATCGATGATATTCTCGATCAATTGGGTCGTGCCAAATATTTTTCCTGTCTGGATTTAATCTCTGGCTTTCATCAAATAGAATTAGAGGAGAATTCAAGAAACATAACGTCTTTCTCATCCGATCAAGGATCATTTAGATTCAAGCGATTACCATTTGGATTAAAAATTGCACCCAACTCATTCCAACGAATGATGAATATTGCATTTTCCGGCCTTAAGCCGAATAAAACCTTCATTTATATGGATGACTTAATAGTTGTAGACTGCTCGGAAAATCACATGCTCAAGAATTTAAATTCAGTTTTTGATGTTTGTAGAGCCACAAATCTTAAACTTCACCCAGATAAATGCAAATTCTTTGACTCCCAAGTAACATTTCTGGGACACAAATGCAAAGATCAAGGAATCTTGCCAGACGAATCAAAATTCGACAAAATTCTTACCTACCCAAAACCAACAAATGCTGATGAATGCAAAAGATTTGTAGCATTCATTAATTACTATAGAAGATTCATACCGAATTTTTCTATTCATGCAACACATATTACCAAATTAACGAGAAAGAAAACTCCATTCATCTGGACAACCGATTGTGATAATACATTTGAATACCTCAAAAATTCTTTATTATCACCTAACATACTTCAATATCCCGATTTTGAAAAACCTTTCTGTATAACCACCGATGCAACCAAAATAGATTGTGGTGCCGTATTGAGTCAGGATTATAATGGTACACAATTACCTATTGCCTTCGCGTCAAAAACATTCACTAAAGGGGAAGCCAACAAGTCAGTTATAGAGCAAGAACTTACGGCAATCCATTGGGCCATAAATTTTTTCAAGCCGTACATTTATGGTACTAAATTTTTAATAAAAAGTGATCACAAGCCACTAACATACCTCTTTGCACTAAAGAATCCTTCCTCCAAATTAACAAGAATAAGGCTCGACCTCGAGGAATTCGATTTTGAAATTGAATATATTAAAGGTAAGGACAATTGCGGCGCGGATGCTCTATCTCGCATTGATTTTGGGCAAATTAAGCGACTCAATAATACAAGTAATCACAAATCCAAGGATACACCCCCTAACACCAAAACCATGGAAAAAGAAAAAGACAACATACAACACGTATACAATACTATTACAAATCATGAAGTGAAAAAATTACCTCGCCTAACACTTAGGTGCACAACTAATGGAAAATTAAAAGAATCCTCGAAATTATTATTACTCCATGGAAAGAAAGAAATATTTAAATATTATGCTAAAGATATTATTGCTTATGAGAAAATTGCGCTAGAGCAATTCTTTCTCAAACTTGAAAAAGCAGTTGGTAATAATAACTTTACAGGCATAAAGATATTCAAAAATGTAGGCAATAAAACTTTAAAGAAGGTAATAATTGGAATAACACCACAAATAACCAAAATAACTTCACAAACGCAAAAAGTAGAAATTCTGAAAAAATATCATGATGACCCTGTATTTGGAGGCCACCCAGGTGTCACACGATTGTTATCAAAAATTAGACGAAAAACATGGCTTCAGACGTGAAGTCTTATGTTAAAAATTGTGAAAGCTGTAATAAAAACAAATCTGGTAAAAATAAAATAGAACCTTTAGTCATAACAGACACACCAGCAACCGCTTTTGACTTATCAAAGTTTCTCATAACTGTAGCAATACCTAGCAAAGCAGCTAATATAGTAGCCAAAGCTATAGTAGAAAACTGTATTTTAGTTCACGGACCCATTAAACGCATACTAACAGATATGGGTACCGAATACAAAAATCAACTTTTCGAAAAAATATGTAAACTACTGAAGATAGAAAATAAAACAAGCACTCCATATCACCACCAAACACTAGGTACGGTAGAACTTTCACACAGAACATTTAATGAATACATAAGGTCCTATATTTCAATAAATAAACTAGACTGGGACCACTGGCTCAAATATTTCACGTATTGCTATAATACGACGCCTTCAACGACCCATGGTTATACACCATTTGAGCTAGTTTACGGTAAAACTACCACACCTTACGACTTCACATTAAACGGTAAAGTTGATCCAATCTACAATATAGATAACTACAAATCAGAATTAAAATTCAAACTACAGACTGCTCAAAAACGAGCAGACAGATTTACTAGAGAAAGCAAAAGTGAAAACAAAGGAAAATTACGATAAAAAAGCAAATCCACAAAGTATTCATGCAAACAACATGGTCTACCTAAAGGATGAAACCGGCCACAAGCTGGATGGCATCTTTAAAGGCCCATATAAAGTTATAGAAACAGACACTCAGGGTAATTGCAAAATCGATATGAACTCAAAAACAACCATTGTGCATAAAAAGAAATTAAAATTAGCATAATACAATTTTAAAACGTATTTTAAGACTATCCTGCCCAGGACTAACACATAAATACATAGATTAAAATTATAAATTGTTAAAGGCAAATACATAAATATTATATATATATATATTATATACAATTAAAAGGAAAAAAGTAAAAAAAAAAAAAAAAAATTAAAAAAATCTAAATATACAAACACATAAAATTCACAAATACAAACTATGTAAATGTTCCAAATTCAATCTTTTACAATAAGAAGAAAACAAAAATCTTTTTACAAACTACATATGCAAGTAAACTAAACAATAAAATACATTTGACACCCCGAACAAAATTCCATTGTACAGCATGATCATAAATCGTCTCTATTTGTATGATCACGCTTTATAAACGGGGAAGGTGTAGTGACTTTCGTCAAAAGTAGGTAAACGTGGAAACACTAACCAAACTATAAGCCAAACAGACATATGACCATTCTGGGGTCATAAACCCTTTAACGTTCATTCTTTTATTGCATTTCATTGCAGCGTATGCGATGACATATGATCACAAGACAAACCTAAGTGGAAGGTCCAAAAGCAATTGAACCAAAATAGTTTGACACATTTACCAAATGTGTTAGTCATCGATTGGATATTGTTTTCAATGCTATATAAGTAGAAGTAAGTTCATAAGTAGTTCAGTTACTGAAAATCATTCAATAAACACTGTTGATTTTAAAACCTAATAAAACATAAACATTTTTCATTTTAATAAATCTAACTTGCTCTTTGGCACTCACCCATAGTGACAAGACAAGATTAGATTGGATAGGCGGCTTTCTTGAGAGCTCTGTCCACAGCACAATCTATATAAGGCTAAGCACTTGATGGCAAAGTAAGGCCATCTAAGCTAACTTCTCAATGTGTAAGCATTCCGAAATCAAAGCGAGACAGTCTAGTACCATTATTGTTAATGTATTATGTACTTGACCCACTAGAACTTGAAGGGAGATCTCCCTATGTGAGGAATAAAAGGGTACTCCCCTTAACCTGATTTCTGAGCAATAAGAGAGATTTGTCGGTTTTGTACTCCTTTATTACTCGTTTAGGAGTCAAATAAGAGATCTCCTAAGCGAGCGACGAAATAATGCTCCCTGAGGCATGATTTGGGAGCAATAAACGAGATTTCTCGGTTTTGTACTCCTGTATTGTTCGCTTAGGAGCTTAATGAGAGATCTCCTAAGCGAGCAATTAAAGAATGCTCCCTGAGGCATGATTTGGGAGCAATAAGCGAGACTTGTCGGTTTTGTACTCCGTTATTACTCGCTTAGGAGCAAAAAGTGATGTCTCCTAAGCGATAAATCCAAGAGTATTCTTTTTGATTGATAGGAGAGCAATACGCACCTCGCCCAAAAGAAATTTGTGTTTTCGAAAAAATTTATCATACAAAAAAAAAACAACAGAAAATATTTCTTATAGAAGCATAAGGAGCACACAATAATTTAATTTGGATAGCACACAGATTTTAATAAAAGTCCGTTGGTATGTACTTCAACTTTTGTTTAAATATATTAAGTATGTATTGTATTACTTAAATACTTTTCAGATTGCGCAAATTAGTGTCAGCATTTAAGTGTGACCCCCGGGTTTAAACATCGCATGGGTGACAAAGATGTCAGATAAGCAAAGTCACCTTCACAATTTCCCCGCTTGGTGGGTGGCAAGCATCCTTGACACCCAGGAAATCATATAGGAGTACATACTTATATGTGCATATAGGTGAATACAATTCAAATCTTATATTACTGTTTTGTTATTATTATGTTTTAATTTCATATGATTTCTCTGCAATATAATTCTAAAATTAAGCAATTATGTAAGACGTATCATTTATGTTTTATTTTTGAGATCTTGTAATATTGCACAAATGCACGTGATTAAAAAGTTAAATAAAAAAATTTAATAAATAGCCAAATCTATTTGGCTAATGTAAAATGTTCGTTATCATTGCTCTCTCATTACTCCTACAGGAGGTTTTCGGGATGTCTCTAATGGGAGCACTCCTTTATTGCTCGTTCGGGAGGAATATGGGATGTTTTCTATGTGCACTCCCTTGTTGTCTTTTTGGGAGGTTTCTGGGAGGTAACTATGGGAGTACTCCCGTATTGCTATATTAGGAGGTTTGTGGGATGATAATTCTGTGTGTGCTCCCCGATTGCTCGTTTAGGAGGCAAAAGGGATTACTCCCCCTCCTAGGACATCCAATGTTAAAGGGAGTATACAAAATTACATGCTTATACACAGAAGCATAGGGAGCAATGGGGAGTATTCGTATACTCCCAAGGGAGTACTCACCGAGCAAACGTACGATGCTCCCAAGTTCTATTGGGGAGTGCCGTTTTTGTATTTATGTTGTGTACATGTTTATTTATAAACGTATGTGTTCCTTTTCTTTCGTACGTGTTTATTGATATATCTGTACAGTAGTGTTTTCGGACGGTACTAGCTCTTACTGCCAATATAGGAGTATTACATATATGATTTTAACATATTTTTTTATTCATTTATTTACAAGAGAAACAATTATAAATAATTGCTACACTTACATGTAAAGCACTGGCTGCCAGGGCCTTCGGCTTAAATACATCATAAAAGTAGATATACATTAAATCGATAGTATGCTTATATTTTAGTAATAACAAGTAGTAGATTACTTCATTCTTTAGGTACTAAGTTTGGAGATACCAACGAATCTAGAAATTAAATTAATGTTAGTGGAGTTAGCAATCTTAAGATGGATGGAGGGTTTAGAGTCGGCGAAAATAGAGGTTCGGATGTGCTGTAGTTCTCGGCAGTCGTCAATAAGGTGAGATAGTGTTAATTTGTTGAATCCACAAAGAGGGCAAGGTTGTACGCTTGTTCCAGTAAAAAGATGAGCGTGGGTTGCGATTGTGTGTCCAATTCTGAGGCGAGTAAAGTGTTTAGTGGAACTGCTAGCCACATCAGTAGGGTAGATAGTACGCTCACCGGCAGGGTTGAATATTTTATAATTGTGTTGGAAATTTGCCCATTCCGTAGCCCATTCTTTGTGCATAGTATTTTTGCATTGTTTGTGTATGTCCTTCTCTGTGACATAATTGAAAAGATGAGGCGGTTCTGTCCCCGCCTTCTTTGCCCTTTTGTCTGCAGCCTCATTTCCAAATATTCCCTCGTGTCCTGGTAGCCACATAATTTTAATAAAGTTATTGTGAAGTAAAAGTATTTCACGGATTTTTTCTAACAAGGGAGAGTCGTTTTTAGGGCTTAGTATAGCATCGATTGTAGATCTGCTATCAGTGCATATCACGTGCGTTCCTTTTATATGAGAGGCATATAATACCGCTTCAATCAGAGCAGCTACTTCGGCTGTAAATGCTGAACAGTACGGGGGCAAGGCACCGACGGAGATGGTGACACCAGATTTGTTTGTCACAGCAAACGTAGTGTTGGTGTCAGTTTTTGATCCATCCGTAAATGAGATATCCCAGCTCTCAAATGGTTTTAAAGCTTCGTTAAAAAATCCCTTATATTCCAATATACTGGTACAATTTCTGGGATACTTGTGTAGGTCATTTATAATAGAGAGTTTTGGGATCAAAAATGGTGGATGCGCTGGAGTTTGAACTAGTGTGGGCTTTAATGTTAAATGTAGCTCATTGGTTAGGAAAAGGCAGCGTGACAATGTAGACTGAGCTTTTCTGTTTCGATGTGGTGTTGCTGAGCTAATTTTGTCAAATAACCACTTATTCCTGCAGTACAGCAGCTTTGGAATCAACATCATGGTGCAATGTTTGGCTCGGTGCGTTATGTCAGATAATCGGGCCTCCACTAAAACTACTCGAACTGGGGATATTGGGAATGCTCGTATACTTCTTCTCGCCGCCGTATGGTGTGGTGCGTGTATGAGTTTTATATGTGTTTTTGCACAATTTCCATATATTGAGAGTCCGTACTCTATTTTTGATAATATTAATGCTTTAGTAATATTAGTAAGCGTGTTAGGGTGTACAAAGCAATGTTTGAATGAGAAATATTTAATTATATTTAGCCTAGAGAATAAGCTTGCTCTAACGTATTGACAATGATGCTTAAAGCTAATTCGCTTATCAAATATTATACCTAGTATTTTCAAGGTATCTGAATGGGGAATGGGTGTGAAATGGGAGGGAAAGGAACAGTTATGCTTCCTGCATAGGTGGAAGGTTGAGCATTTGCTTATAGAAATGCTAGCACCGGACGTGTGCGCCCAATTGGATATTTTATTGAGGATGAGAAGGAAGGTATTTCGTATTTGTGTCAAGTCTTTAATTTTTGAAAAAATAAGAACGTCGTCTGCATAGATAACATGTTCCACATGGTTAAAGGCTTTTAGTATTGAGCTTAGTTCGTTGAATGCATTTATAAACAAGGTGACAGAGAGTGGAGAGCCTTGTGGTATTCCGTTGAAAAGGTTATAAATACTTGATTTGTGGTTGTTAACTCGCGTACCGAACTTGCGGTTTGTTAAAAAAGATTTTACAATATTATAAACCTTGTTGCCGATTCTCCATTTTTTCAGTTCTCTAAGCACTAGGTGTACCCCAATTCTGTCAAAAGCCTTCTCGAAATCTAAGCTCAAGACCGAAACATGATTTTGTGATGCCAACGCAGTGGAAGCAAAATGCTCGAAGAATATTAAAGGTTCAGTTACCCCTAAACCCTTTTGAAACCCAAACTGATGTGGGGCTAAAAAAATTGTTTGCTTTGCCAAACCACATAATACGAGTAGCAATAATTTTTTCCAAGATTTTTGACATACACGGAAGAAGGAATATTGGTCTATAACTGGGTATGAGTGAGGGTGGTTTGTTTGGTTTGGGGATAGGAAGGATAGAGGAGATTTTCCGTTCTTGTGGATATGTACAGGTATTGAAAATATTATTGTACAAGCAAGTTAAACGAATTTTGAGGTCACGGGGAAGGTTTTTGAGGATATCCTATATTTTGTCTTCGCCTGGAGATTTTCCGGACATACGGGAGATTGTGGATTCAAATTCATCTAATGAAATGGGTTTTTCTATTGCTAGGGCATCAGGAGAGAGGGAGGAGTTGTCATAAATGTCTGTAATAATGCGGTTTTTAAGGGTGTTAAAGTTGGAGTGAAGGTTAGAAGAGTGGGAAGAAAATTCTTCTGCTATCCTTTCCGGCGAATAAACCGGGCCTTGGGATGAGTGAATGAAGGGAATGTGGTGGGAAGAGGGAGATCCTGTAAGGGTTTTTATGTCAGCCCAAATCTTTTTATGGCTAGAGAGGGGGTTGATGTTTGAGGTTAATTTCTCCAGCGAATGGTATTTCGTGATTTGTAATTCTTTTCTAAATGCTGCATTTGCTTTTTTATAACTAATAAGATTCATCTCAGTCCTATCTTTCTTGTATTTGGTCCATAATAGCTTCTTATTATTCCTCAGCAGAGTAAGAAGATTGGACCAATATGATAGTTTTGAGTGAAATTTTTTTGTACTGTTTTGGGGGATAGACATGTACGCTGCTGATCGGATGATGGTTTCTATTTTTGCAGCTTCAGCGTTAACGCTTCTAGAGCTGGGTTTTAGGTTTGAAATGGATGTGGAAATGGAGCAGAATTTAGACCAGTCGGCTTTATCCGTAAGGAATTTTGATTTGGGTTTAACTTGGTAGAAGCTGGGAGAAGAAAGGGAGGTTACAAGGGGGAAATGGTCGCTGTTATGAAGGTCGTCGAGTGTGCGGGAGTTCAGTTTGGGTGCAATAGAAGGAGATGAAAGGACAATGTCAGGGTGGGAAAAAGATTTATGGGTAGAGAAGTGTGTAGGTGAGCCATCGTTAAGGACTATAAGGTTGTGTGATAGGATTATATCCTCTAATATCTGGCCTCGTTTATTTGCAGAGGGAGAACCCCATAAGGGACTCCACGCATTAAAGTCTCCCAATAAAATAATTGGAGTGGAAAAGAGGGTTATAATTAGGGATGTGCCGGATACAGATTTTGCCGGATAACCGGATTCCGGATATCCTGTAAAAAATAACAGCCAGATTCGGATATCCGATCGGATATCCGGTAGACTGCTGCCCTTAATAAATTTCACAATATTGTTTTTTTGCCGGCTTGAGTTCACCTCGACCTCCGCACCGTTTCTGATGCTACAGAATTTACCACTTCAAAAACACAATTACGCACACATCTGTGCGATGCTATCGCAGTGAAAAATGGCATCTTATAAGCAAACAAAAAACAATCTTCATCAAATTCTTTGCTTTTGAACAATCAAGATGTTTTGTTTTCTTACGTTAATTTTTGTTTAAATTATACAGAACCCGCCTATTAACCTTTTTCGTTTCCGAACGCGTAGGTCTGCAATTTCCAATAAATAGTTGCGGCATTGTTGTAATTTTTTCGGAACAGATTCGCACCGTCAGAATCGCACATGTGTGTTGTTGCCTTATATGGACCTTACATGGTCACATTGTTTGATCAAACTGTCTTCTGTGTAATTAGATGGTTTAACTTACACGCTTCAAAAAACCCATCAAATTTCAGTATTTCGTTTTGGATGAAGTTGAAGAGAAACTTAAGAAAGCTGTGTATTCATTTGTTAATACTAATACTAAGTCGTATACTTTTTCCTTGTTCAATTATGTGTTTTTATTTAAATTATTGTGCACAGATATGTCTGTGTAATTAGATGGTTTGACTTGCACACGTCAAAAAACCCATAAAATTTATTAGTTCTAAAATGAAGTTGAATTATTTTCTTTTCTTGCTGCTCATTTCTTCTTTTTATTTAAATTATCGGGCACTTGTTCTTTCACTTTGTTTATCATTTTGATCAAACAGCACTTTACACGGTCCCCAGCACATGTCAAACGACTATGCAATGTAAACCGTATAAACTTATAATTGTGTAAACTTTATAAATGAACTGTCAAAATTTGTATGGAAACTCGTTTACACATTTCTGATAAATTTATCCAGCGATTTCACTGAATAAACCTGATAAACTGAATCCAATGCAACTCTGTCGCAAAAGGTATGAAATTGCGATTCACTTATCAAAAGTATTTATAGAACTATTATAAAAAAATTTACTTGATTATAGGACTAAACATTCAACAACGACAATGCTTCACTATTGCAACATTTTGTGACCCACGTTTCAAAACTCGTTTTTTTTCTGATGCCAATAAAGCTAAAAACTGGGTTGTTGATGAACTAATTCGAAATTATAAATCAGTTAGCATGGAGAAACCAGTTGAATCATATGAAAAATGCCGAACTATAGTGAAAGCTTCCATCGAAGATCGAGCTCACGAGGATATTTGGCAATGCTTTCGGAAATCGCCAACGGCTCTGATGCTGATTCTAGTTTGGATAACCAAACTATTGGTAGACAAGGCAGCGAACGTACATGAACGTACATGAAACTAGAAATAGAGAAATATTTGCAGCTACCTCTTATATCCAGACAAGAAGATCCCTTAACTTGGTGAAAGTATAGCCGCAAAGAATTTCCAAATTTATTTACACTGGCAATGAAGTATCTCTGCGCGCCAACTTCCTCAGTGAACTCGGAAAGAGTATTTAGTGCATCGGGTAACATTTATGTTGAAAATAGAAATAGGTTATTGCCCGATAATGCGGAAACTTTGATTACTAATTAGATACTATTAAATTGGATTACAAAAATACAAAATCTGGGTGAAATTTCTAAATTGAATCTTCTATAATCGTTATCCGGAATCCGGCCGGATATTAGCCAGTATCCGGCCGGATAACCAAAAAACGGCCGGATAGGCCGGATTCCGGATATCTACCGGATACCCGGCACATCCCTAGTTATAATATTTGTTATATCTACGGATCTAAAACTTTGTTGTGGTGGTATATAACAATTAATTAAGGTGAATTTATAACCAATGTCAACTTCTATAGCTAAACAGGAAATGCTTGATGCTACGTTGATTTGCTTATGGCTAATACATTTTTTAATGAATATAGCGGTTCCTTGTTTACACGTAGCTTTGTGGTTGTGAAAATAGCTCATGTATTTCTTGGGTGGGTAACATGTCTTATTATATGGGAGGTGAATTTCTTGTAGTCCGATTATGTCAGGAAAAAATTCATTGATTAAAAGGTTCAGATCTGCATAATTATTAAAGAGGCCGTTCAAATTCCATTGCAGAATTCGTAACATTTACTCCATGTTATGATCTTGCTCAGGCAAGGGATTATTAGGAGAAATCCGGTGCGAAAGTAGAGAAGAAACCGTTGCATTTGTTGTTGGGTCATCGACTGATAACATTATTGGTGAAATATTGTTTTCAAGTGTTACTTCATTCTCTTTTACTTTGTTATTTAAATTGGTGTAATTTGCATTGTTATTTGGTTGAGATGCTTGTACAGTGCTTCGGTCGTTTGATGTATTATTGTTCTGTTTTGGTAAGTCGTTTATGGAATTTTGTTCTTGTGAGTTATTTTTAGAATCTTGTTGTTGAGAGTTGTTTTTGGGTATGTGAGAAAAAACCGGTTTGTCTAAAGCGACAGCCGTTTGAACATTGAGAATTGGGTTGGCATTTGTCTGGAATTCGTGAGTTATGCTGGGATTTAGAGGAGTTGGATTATTAGTGTTGAGATGTTGTTGCGAGTTCGAAATATTATTTATAATTTGAGAAAAGGAGGGGGAAGATGAGTTGAAAGAGGGCGTATTTTGCAGATTGTGTAGGTTTATCGCCTCCCGCATAGAACATTTATTATTAGTTTTGATAACTATTATTTCTTTTATCTGCGTGAATTTAGGGCATGATTTATTGGAGGCAGGGTGGGGGCCAGAGCAATTGACACAATATGTTCGAGAGCATGGGGTTATATTATGTGGAGGAAAAGCGCATATATCGCAGACAGGGGGTTTGCTGCAGCGCTTGGCTGTGTGACCAAGAAGCTGACAAATCTTGCATCTCATCGGATTCGGATAATAAGGTCGTACTTTGGTAGTGTACCATGAAATATCGATCTTTCCTGGTAGATGGTATGAATCGAATGTTAATAATACGACTCCGCTGGGAGTTGGCTTACCATCAAAAAATTTAGGAAACTTGAAAACTGATACTACGCGCTGTTCTTTTAAGTTTTCTATGATTTCGGTTTCCGGA
Organism: Rhagoletis pomonella; assembly: GCF_013731165.1. Lineage (NCBI taxonomy): Eukaryota > Metazoa > Arthropoda > Insecta > Diptera > Tephritidae > Rhagoletis > Rhagoletis pomonella. The sequence goes on along the minus strand of NW_023458561.1, from coordinate 3,397,491 downwards.
ACTTTATTGAGGCAAGGGGCAAAAATAGTTCCTTTGGTAGTATCGAGGTTGTTATGTAGTTCGATTTTCACGCTGCAAACTCCAATAAGGTTGGTAGTGGATATGTGCTAATATTTTTTAGCGCTTTGTGAACTGCGAAACACGAATACTTATTAAGAGGTCGATTTGAATTTATAGCACTTGCTACCAAATATTTTGGGTTGTCTTTTTGGGGTGTAGGTAAAGTTGGAAATGGATTAATTATAGAGTTTTGAGTTCTTTTCCTTTGTTTGTTGGACTTGAGGATAACGGTGCAAACCTGTTATCCCCAAGGTTGGGCACCCCAGGGGGGCATAATTAACACACCACAGTTGTGGTACTCAGTACGAAAGACGCGGCTTCAAAAATTATATGTATAAGAGGTTTTATGTATACGCTAGAGTACAAGTAAACAAAAGCAGTAAAAGAAGATCACCAAAAGCACTGTACGCGCAACCTAGCGAGGCGAATATCAGTCGATGACTGATTTTTAACATAATAATTGAAATTTCAAATTACGTTTGGTCGAAGACGCAAATTTAAAAGTAGAATCCGGTGCTCACAGATTTTCGAGGAGTTCATAAATCTTTTTATCCCTTTGTTTACCGCGAGAAAAATTTTAAACATCATTAAGCGGAACCTGCAAGAGTGTGAATATTCAAATTACATACGTCGCAGGGAATGTAAAACTTGATTTTCAGGACGCAGAGGGTTGAGAAATTATCGGCAATTGAAAACATTTTTTTTTTTTAACTTAGAGAAGGGACCATTTTTGGGCCTACATAGGGCTGCCAAACGTCCCGGTTTAAGACTGTTCGGCCCGGTCCAGCCTTGAAATGTTCCGGTTTTTCCTTTAAAATTCCTGGATTTTGTGCAAAAAATATAGTAAGTTTTCATTTAATTTATGTTCTGTTAATAATTTTGTTTATTTCCATGTAAAATGTTCGCCCCTGGAATACAATTACAATTTACTGGCACAACGTTGAGGTATTATAGCATTTTTTTCTTATTTGTATCCAATTCCAATAATGTCGACTACTGAAGACAGTAAATGGCTACGTAAGAAAGCCACAATCAGTAAATAACGAAAACCCAAAAAACAAACAATGCGGAAATTATATAAAAATCCAAGTGAAACTCCTTAAACTAATCTTTCCGGAAGAATTGAATAGAAGGAGCAAACACCAGTAAGGTCAATAAAGGTCCAACAGATATTTCACAGCCTTAACGATGGTTAAAATCCACAACTGCATTTTTTCGCTTCGAACAAAGAGTTGGTGCAACGCTGCGATAAAAATTTTTTCAGCAATGAAAGTGAAACAGAGTGGACAAAAAAAGCACATTTATTGCAGATAAAAGCGCATAAATAAGCGCAAAATCGAGACCTGTAGAAATTCCAATGGAGAAATCAGCAGCAGCCGCCGCCGCCACCTTCAACAGGTACCACAAAAACACAAAGGCAATGCAACGCGCAAGCACGCCAAGCTCAATTAACTACACCTCCAGTACCATTTCTTTATTGGCCAGCGTTGGCCGTGACTGCGCAATTGAAGTGGAGGCTGTGGTCTTAAATTGCTACAGAGGCGCAAAGCTGTTTGGGTTGCGGAGATGGGTCTGCGCACAAATTTGCGTGCGTGCATGCGTGAGTGTGTGTGTGGGTCTGTAAAAAGAAGCATACAAAAAATAAAAAAAATTAAAAATCTCAAACCAAAAACCAACAACAATCAGGCGCAAGCACATAAAATGCGAAAGTCTTACTGGTGAAGTCTTGATATGCAAAAAAAAAAAGTTGTAAACAAATAAGGAATTAATAACAGGCTGAGACTGAAGCAGAAGCTGAAGTAGATGCTGAGGCGGCCAAACGACAACAAGCAGACGAAGCTATGACTAGACGCCAATGGACAGCGAAAAAGTTGATAAGTGAGCAAAGCGAAAATAATCGAAAGTACCTACCATAGCAAGTTTGTATGCAGACAATTTATTTTTATTTGCTTTTCGCTTACTTTTTTTTCTAATAAAACCACACGATTTTATATATTTTATCATACATGTATAACCTTTCTTATTTTTGGGAGGCATAGTCTCTCGAACTCTACAACTCATTATACATACATATGTACATACAATGCAGGTAATTGTTGTGTTGGGGTCGACAATAATTTCGCGCATAAAAAGAAAGATGAGATATTTAAGTATACATATATGTAATGTGGAAACCAAATAATAACCGCTTCTCAAATGTTGTCAAGTAAACTTTATACCGCTAGTGATAGTAATAACTTTTATTATTATGAAAAAGAAACTATAAAATATTTTTGTGGTCACAGTGCGAATGTGACTTAAAGCAGCTCTCCCTATCGTCAAATATATATCGAGGGCTTACATTGAATACCCTCTGTCACAAAAATGAGATTCTGATATGCAAATTCACCTAAGGCTTAACTGTCATCAATGATGTTAATGCTTATTAGAAGAAGTACCAGGTTGACCGAGCTTTCCTCGGAGTGCGTATACTTCTTAAAGTTTTCAAAGCTCTTCTTCTTCTTTATTGGAGCTTTAACCACCTTAGCGATTTCGGCCATGTTCAAGAAAGCACGCCAGTCTCTTTTCTTCTATTCTTCTCCAATTGGGAATGCCAAGTGAAGCCAAGTCCTTCTTCATCTTGCCTTCCAACGCAGAGGAGGCCTTCCTGTTCCTCTGTTACCAAAATCTCGACCTGCGTTGAATACTTTCAGAGCTGGAGCCTTTCTGTCCATTCGAATGGCATGACCTAGGCAGCGGAACCACTGAA
>NW_023458561.1:3371368-3394582 GCF_013731165.1 Rhagoletis pomonella | reverse complement strand
CCAATGTCAACTTCTATAGCTAAACAGGAAATGCTTGATGCTACATTGATTTGCTTATGGCTAATACCTCTTTTAATGAATATAGCGATTCCTTGTTCACACGAAGCGTTGTGGTTGTGAAAATAGCTCATGTATTTGTTGGGTGGGTAACATGTCTTATTATATGGGAGGTGAGTTTCTTGTAGTCCGATTATGTCAGGAAAAAATTCATTGATTAAAAGGTTGAGATCTGCATAATTATTAAAGAGGCCGTTCAAATGCCATTGAAGAATTTGTAACATTTACTCAATGTTATGATCTTGCTCGGGCAAGGGGTTAGGGAGGGGGATGGAATTATTAGGAGAAATAAGGTGCAAAAGCAGAGAAGAAACCATTGCATTTGTTGTTGGGTCATCGACTGATAACATTATTGGTGAAATATTGTTTTCAAGTGTTACTTCATTCTCTTTTACTTTGTTATTTAGATTGGTGTACTTTGCGTTGTTATTTGGTTAATATGCTTGTACAGTGCTTCGGTCGTTTGATGTTTTATTGTTCTGTTGTGGTAAGTCGTTTATGGAATTTTTTTCTTGTGAGTTATTTTTAGAATCTTGTTGTTGAGAGTTGTTTTTGGGTATGTGAGAAAAAACCGGTTTGTCTAAAGAGACAGAAAAGGAGGTGGAACATGAGTTGGAAGAGGGCGGATTGTGCAGATTGTGTAGTTTTATCGCCTCGCGCATAGAACATTTATTATTAGTTTTGATAACTATTATTTCTTTCATCTGCGTGAATTTAGGGCAGTGTTCGCAAAATGTTAATCTGATTAACGATTAAAATGTTAATCTTGATTGACGATTAGAATTAATTAATCGTAATCAACTGTACGATTAATGATTAAATTTTTTTAATCGTTAATCGCTTGCTGCGATTACGATTAATTAATTTTAATCATTAAACGTTAATCCAATTAAAAAGAAAATCTAATTAAGTTGTCTAGTTTGTCCGGATTTGAAACCTAACACGAGATATAGTAATTATTTTGTGTTTTACGCTTATAAAAAGCACATAATATAAAAATATAATTATTATTATTATTAGTAATAAATAACTTTTACAACCCAGCGCACATGTGCAGAGGGATATTAAAACCTAGTTTGTAAAACGTCTGTTGGTATAGATCTAAGTGGAAATGCACACCAAATCGCTTAGATTGATGCGGAATTCCGACTTAGCCATACCCGATTAACTGGCTTTGTGTGCACAGGAAAATTCCACCATAAACTAATTAATCAATTAAGGGTTAATTATTAAAAATTAATTTTTTTAACCGCGGTTACGATTAACTGTTTAATCCGATTAAAATTAATCGACTAACTGTAATCGGATTAAATTTAATCGAATTAACTAATTGATTAAAAAATCAATCGATTAGTGCCAGCACTGATTTAGGGCATGATTTATTGGAGGCAGAGTGGGGGCCAGAGCGATTGACACAATATGTTCGAGAGCATGGGGTTAGATTATGTGGAGGAAAAGCGCATATATCGCAGGCAGGGGGTTTGCTGCAGCGCTTGGCTGTGTGACCAAGAAGCTGACGAATCTTGCATCTCATCGGATTCGGATAATAAGGTCGTACTTTGGTAGTGTACCATGAAATATGGATCTTTTCTGGTAGATGGTATGAATCGAAAGTTAATAACACAACTCCGCTGGGAGTTGGCTTACCATCAAAAAATTTAGGAAACTTGCAAACTGATACTTCTGATACTGGTGATTTCGGTTTCCGGAACTTCATTGAGGCAAGGGGCAAAAATAGTTCCTTTGGTGGTATTGAGGTTGCTATGTAGTTCGATTTTCACGCTGCAAACTCCAATAAGGTTGGTAGTGGATATGAATTTTTTTGCATGTTGTTATGTTTCACCAAGAGAAATAAATTTCCATCCCTGAGTTCCGAAATACTTACAATTTCAGTGCTAATACTTTTTGGCGCTTTGTGAACTGCGAAACACGAATACTTATTAAGAGGTCGATTTGAATTTATAGCTCTTGCTACCAAATATTTTGGGATGTCTTTTTGGGGTTAGGTAAAGTAGGAAATGGATCAATTATAGAGTTTTGAGTTTTTTTCTTTTGTTTGTTGGACTTGAGGATAACGGTGCAAACCTGTTATCCCCAAGGTTGGGCACCCCGAGGGGCATAATTAACACACACAGTTGTTGTACTCAGTACGAAACATGCGGCTATGTATAAGAGGTTTTGTGTATACGCAAGAGTACAAGTAAACAAAAGCAGTAAAAGAAGATCACCAAAAGCACTGTACGCACAACATAACGCGGCGAATATCAGTCGATGACTGTAGACATATGTAGGGATGATATAATAGCTCTGATCTAATACTCTTCGTGTAAAATCCTGTAAAAATGGCAAACAACAAAATCACTCTCTGAAATGGGAGTAAAAAGTGAGTAACAGCAAAAAGTACGGGAACACAAAAAAACATCGGTTAAGATCTTGCATCTTCATTCTCTTCACATCTCTTTTTTCTGAATCTTCCTGCAAGTTCGTGTAAAAATCTGTAAGTCCACTGAGTACTGGATCAGAGCTAATACAAGATTTCACAAAGAGAAGACGAGAGTAAGAAGAAATACCGAACAAATGAATTTAGCTTTCCATTTTGCAAACAAAAGATGGTATGTTATATGTATTAATGACTTTAACGTTAGCCTAACGACAGATGAAGCAGAACCACAGATTATATTCCTAAAAGAAAAACTAAATTTGGGAATGTATACAAATAGAAATGCTCAAACTACAAGCTAAAAAAGAGTAATTGATGCGGTGTATCCATATATGTCACAATGTGTTTTCAATTCGAAATCAAAGAAGAATCCAGCAAAACGGCACCTTCGCTATCCAATGTATTTTCCCTTCGTTATGAATTCGAAATCCAGCCCATTATCGAATTGAAGTTTTATTGTGAGAGAGCGATTGTCTTATATTTTCCTTCGAGAATGAGTTGTATTTCACTTTCTCTCTTGTTACTATGGTTTTAATTTTTTTTCGAACCCATTTCGAGTGTATTTCAAATTTACTCTGAACGTTGGAAAACCAAGGTTGGTTATGAGTTCGTTATCAGTTCGATATGCTCATTGGATATCGAAGGTACTTTTCGAACGTTCGCCAAAATGTTTATAGGGAGCCTATGAAAATGTTTGTGATTGTAGACTACTACATAGTATATCATATCATAACAGGGGCGGTTCAGAGAATTAAACAAACAAACAAAAATTTTAAGATCTCATGTTTCATTCAAACCGCAGTTAACGCAATCGAATTTTGTTCAAAATTAAATTTTGATGCATAAACGCTCTTAAACTGTCTTTGCACCTGTGCGGAGTTGACTTGACAATTTGAAGAACGCGTGGAACGGGTCATAATTCGATTTTTTTTACAGCGAATATGATGTGCGTTTACTGCTATCACCGCTAAAAGTGTAAATAAATTCTCGACATACACCCTAAAGTCCAAACATACGCCACAAAAGAAAATTCAATGACCAATTTCTCATTTGCGGGGCGGTTCGGAATCGAAGCATTAAACTTTGCGCCTACTTTCTTATTTTGAATCGGCATTTCGGCGAAAATTTGCTTTCATTTTCTAAATAGTTACTCTCTGTCAGATTTTTGTTCATCCAGACTCTAGGTCCTAGAGTATTTCTGCTTCAAGAAGTAAGTTTTGAAAAAACAAATCCAAATTTTTTGCGGTTAGGGCTCTTCGTTTTTTCGATATCCGAAAAATTGGAAAATAGGAGGTGTTTTTCCTAACTAATGGCGCTTTCTTTTCTACCGAAAAATGTTGCCTTCTCAGTGCCCTCTATGCACAAATACTAAGAAGAGGGCATTGAAAAGACAATAGTTTTTGTAGAAAAGAAGTCGCCATAAGACAAAACTTATTTACACATGAATCTGTGTGGCATATGATAGTTGACCGAACCCAATAAAGCACGCTATTCGTTTCTGTTCTGTGCTTACTGACGCCAACTGGAAATGCCAACTGATGCTAAGTCCTTCTGTAACTGGTACCTTTATCCTCTGCCACAACAGCGGCTGCAGTGTTTCTCATAGATATACAAATATTGTATTTTTTGTTAATTTTTCATGTGAATTATTGTTCAATAAGAATTTGTTAAACCGCTCCTGAATTTTGAAAAGTAAAAATGTCACTTTGTGTACATTCTCTTATCGGATCTCTCTTTCTTTTTTGAATATATCGACACTCTGATGTTGGGGAATGTACTTTGAATTTACTAGCAATATAGAAGTACTACATATATGGGTAAGATATTTTAACACCCTTGAGTCACAAGTAGGTATATACGAAGTACCATATTTTATCAATCATACCGATAATTTAATGTATTAAAAGAATTAAAAATGAAACTGAATAAAAAATAAACAAAAATATATATAATATATATAATAAAATTAAGTGAAATTAATGTTCAATTTCGAACCCAACCTACATGTGTATGTATGTAACTGAATCGACTAATAATAGGTTTATATTTAAAAAGATTTTCCCATTTTCGAGCTTAACTCCCTAGTGTGTAATTATAAAAAGAGATTAGCCATACAAAATTATAATTATAAAATAATATCAGATTAAACCGATAACTTTTTGGTGTCCATCCTAGTTTATCTATTATACTTGCAAGGAAGAGGAGGAATGTCAAATGTAAAAGTAAACAAAAATTTACGCCAGCAAGGAAAAAAGGTTTGTAAAGGTATTTTTAATAAAATATTAATTTGAAATATATATAAATCGCATAATATGTGCAGCAGAAAAAAGTGACCACGGTGGCACAGAGAAGAAGCTTAACTTTTCGTCGAGTTGTGAGAATAACAAGCACAACTAATTTAACAGCTAACGAGCTTTGATTGAGATTATATTTATATGTAAACGTACTTTTATGCTTTGCCGTACGCATATGTTTACACATCAAATTCCATGAGTACCTAGGTACTCACGCCTCTTTTTCTTCATTTTAATCTTCAATCATAATACCTTTTTTAGGTTTTCACAAGATTATCTATAACCAAGGCTGGCAAATCTTAGCAAATGCTTGTAAAAGCGTATATCACATATACATAGTTATATGCAGTGTTGCCAGAACTTTTTGGGCCGACCGGCTAGATTGGCAAAAAAAGCGGCTAAAAACGGCTAAAATGTTTTAGTGAAATTTCACATAGACTCTGGCAAAAAACGGCTAAAATGTTTTAGTGAAAATTCACATGCTTTATTTAAATAAATCGCAAGAAACGAAAGACTAGTTAACACCATTAATTTATATCGAGTGTATATTCCTCATCATCAAATGAATCACTATTGTATATATCACCTGAATTCATTATTTTTAAGAGATCGTCATCTACAGTAAAATTATGGCAGCATTTTTCTTCACGTTTTAAACCGTATCTTATATATAAAATAGCGTTTAACGTTTTAACGCACATTGATTTCTTTGCTTAGTTTTTATTTTATTCATTGAACTAAATTCGCTCTACTTCTGCATTACTTATAGGCAAAACAAGAAAACGAAAAACTAGGTTGCAAAGGTCAGCGAAAGGGTTTTCTCCTAGGGCATTTCGAAATTGATAAACTTCGGCCCAAAATTTTACAGTTGAGTCTAAATTACTCCAGGTATGTAACGTTAACCGTTGCCATTGCATCTCTATGGATGTTATTTCGTCGGCATTATATTTGTGTTTTTGTTGCTGTAGTTGAACAAATACTTTTGGTTTAATTACTCTTAATGCATTTCCAACTGAAAAAAGTCAATTTTTTTAGTGTGGCAATATTTGTAGGGAGGCGTTGGCGTAATTACTTTATTAAAGTGATAATAAAATAGCGACCATTTTCTCGAATTATTTTCTCGGCTTCGTGGAAAAAGCGTTTGTGCTTACTTTGGTTTTTAAATACTCTTCAAAACTGTGATAAAACTGAGGAAATGGAGCAAGGTATGGTTCCAACGGGGAGCATATAGGATCAAATGGGTCCGCGCTAATAACCACTAGGGAGCATAGATGCGAAAGTAAAACATTGAGTTCATTAAAAATCTTCATTGGGTCTGCATTATTGCTTTCGAACAACTTGTTTACTTTTTGCACCTGAAAATTAGGCAAATAGTAAAATCGGCTAAAAACGGCTAACTTTTTTTTTACAAACCGGCTAACAAATCGGCTGCCGGCTAGATCGAATTTTCTCCGGCTATTTGCTATCAAAACCGGCTAAATCTAGCCGGAAAACGGCTAAAATGGCAACGCTGCATATATGTGTGCAGTTTTGTTGGTTTTTGCATACATTCGACTTACGTGCTTATTTTGCATACTTGGCAACATTTAATATATTTTCGGGGGAAAAACGATAGAAATGCGTGAAACAAGGGGAATAAATATATATCTTTTTATACTTTTGCTACCACCTTGTAGGAATTCTAATTATTCAATAATTTTAAATGACAAGGGAAGGTCATTTTCGATTGATAACACTGCCCACCAAAATTCTGTTGCATAAAATATTGTAGGCGATTGTTATAAGATTTTCCCCGAAGAAACCGAATCTGACCGTTAAGATATTGGATTGGCTCTAGTTTTCTCTAAACACTGTTGTAGTGGGTTTTAATTAAATAACTATATTTCGATGATTTGGCAGCAAACGGGTTGCAACGTGATGGTAAATATCGGTGTTTCCATGCAGCCGTACGCGACATTCGTACGCTTATGGAGTAACATAAATCTCTCAAAAATAGAAGTTACTGAAAAACCAAATTATGGTTATGTTGTAATCAAAGGGTACAATGTTTGAGAAAAAAATAAGCAGCCTCGAAACTATGGTGTGGAAAATATCCGTTCAAAGAAGGGTGATAACTAGAGCTCGGATATTTATGCAACTGATTATTCTTGTTTAACATCACAGAAAGTCCGGACCTAAGTAGAAACTCATTATAGGAGGAAGTGAGTTAATTTGGACCTATTATGTTTTGCATATTTTCACATGATTTGCATGTTTGCATATTTGCATATTTTTATATATATTTTGCATATTTTTGTATATATTTTGCATATTTCCTATAAATAAATTATTATAAGCATGTCACATTGATGCCAGCTCTTGTTAACTCCGCACGCGACATACTGACCTCCTTCTGCCTCAACAGTGATGGCCAGCTACGCCAGCATAGAACAATAATAATAATAATAATCCCAACAATTACAAATGTAATTTATTTGTGGTATGTAGGCAAGTGATGCTGTGAAAATCTTTTGCAAGTTCGCCAACTAAAGCCCAACACCTTCTTTAAGTACAACATCCGCCATCCGGACCGGGCGATTTGAGACTGTCAAAAGACTGAATAGCATATCTTAGGGCATCTTCATTAGCCATATTTCTGGCAACAAACCAGTTGTACCTTCACACGGTGGCTCTCACCAGTTGATGGAATGTGAAACCATCACCTGATTTCCACGAAATTGAGTCTCTAGAAGAACAGAGAGTTCTCCGTTAAAAAGCTTTGTGGTTTGATTCTTCTTCAGAATTTTTACCAGCCTAGCCGTTTGACTCAAGGTTTCTTCGCAGAGCGAATTATACTACGTTCCCAAGGCACGTAATCCGCTCTCCCATTCATAATATTATCTCTGATTCATAATTGGCACTGTAAACAGTGAAGTCTGTTCCCCTTGTGAGCGGTATTCTTTGCTGCACAACTTTGAGCCTATCCCAGTTAGTTTGGGAGAGGCATTTCACCAGAATGGTTCCATCCCTCTCTTATGAACGAGCATTGGTTACAGTGCCGGAGGCAATGAGGGCCCGGATCAGCATTTAATTTCCGCAGTAGTCTTCTGCCGAGCTTAACCCGCCCTTTTACGAACTCACAATAAGTTGCCCGGGACCCAGACCTCCAGACGTAGTTGCTTCGAAGGAATACCGAGGGCAGTTCTGCCTCGATCGACCCTTGAATCACTTCTACCTTTGTTTGAGGTAAGCGTTTCATGGCGCCAGAGGTCTGTCTGGGTGATCGGAATTGGACAATGCCACACCAGTACCGTGCCACACTATGACTCCAAGAGGCATTGGGACAGCCATTGGTTCTGTCACCACAGGTTTCCTTCCTTTGCAACATTCGCAAACAAATTTGGATGTCGGAACATCCATCAAGGTCCCACTGGTTTCTGGAGTAACCTCCGTAGACCTGGGCCGCTTACTGAATGCAGAGACAGGAGGAGTTTGGTCAGCCACAGGGTTTCCCCTGCTTGTGTTTCGCCCCCCGATACTTCCTCTTATGGGCTGTGGAGAGAAAACCAACTCCGTCATTGGAGGGTAGCTGGCAGCGAACTGCTTCTCAACCTACATCACCTGCAACAGGTTGGTCCTCTTCCGACTCTGAAGAAGAGAGGATTGGCCTTTTCTCCCTACTCTCCTGGAGGATGCGCTCCTGGGCTGTGACATTGGTGACTTTGGCAATAGTTGGGGCCTCAAATGCGGATGATTTCCCACAGATACTAATAAAGTAGTTTAAAGGGTTAACTAAATACAAGTTGTTGATAAATTTGAAAATATGCGTTTAACAAAACTTGTTTAATTTTCTCTCATGGACACTAGTGCAAACGACTTCGGTCTTGTTCCTTAGGTGTTTTTTAAATTGTTGTATAAAGATCTTTTTTAGCATATCGAACTATGTATTTTTTTAATTTTTTAATATACTTTACATAGTTCTTGCATATATTTTTCATATTCAATTAGCATAAAAATCCGAGCTCTAGTGATAGTGGATAGTGAAGTGGTTTTAAGGCACATATATTTACATGGCTTCACTTGCGTTCCCAATTGGCCTCAGTTGGCACAGAAGAGAAACGACTGGCGTACTTTGCTGAACTCGGCCCAAATCGTTTAGGCGGTTACAGCGCCAAAAAATAAAAAGAAGATATGTGCGTATATGCGAAAGTCTGCAAATCCTGGGAGTTTTCCTTTTCTTTAAAAATGCCTAAACTAAGCTAAATAATCTACCTTTGTAATCCTTCCATTTTTTAATAGAAATTATCTCTGCTTAGTTTTTATTAAAAAAAAACATAATAACGTACGCGACAGATTTTTCCCCCAAACAGTATCTTTACTAGTAACACATACTAAATTAAATTTTTAATTTAATTTTATCAGTTCTTCTCTTCACCGTTTCGCGTTTTCAAAACCTTTTTCCGCCAGCTGAATACGAAATTTAAAGTTATAAAGCCGTTTGAATTCATTTGCTTGCATTTTCGGTTTACATTTACATGGAAAGACCCATATGTGTCTGGTTGTTACATTAAATTTGCTTCTAAAACGGAAAAACGTAGCTTGTACATAAACTGTACATAAACGTACACATAAAACAACGCACAACACAGTATTTTCTATTTAAATATATTATAGAAACCCATTAGCAATCCAAGGAATTTATGTAGGTGACAGGTAATAAGGTCAATGGAAATAAGGTCAATTGACTTTATTCCCACCCTGGTGCGAAATAAAGTCAATTGACATTGTTACCTTTTCAAAAGCGAAATAAAGTCAACAAAAATTTGGAAACAAAGTCATTGACGCTATTTCCTCATTAAAATGGAAATAGCGTCAACAATGCTTAAAGTATATCGATTCATAGAAAAAAATGTTGTTCTTACAATACACATTGCCCCGAAAGTGTTGTTTTTTAATAGATGAAAAAGGTTATTTCCAAATCCTCAGTGTTGTGATATTAATCCACACACAATCATGAACTACCACCAATTGATTTTTTTTTTAATTTAAATTACGAATATGTAAAAACACGATGCGAAAAACTAAACACCTGCGCACAGCTGGAATACGAGAAATATTTGAAGAAAAAGTGTAGAAATGATCCATAACTTGCAAAACATTTTTCGTTTCCACAAAAAAAAAGCGAACACTATTAAATTGAAGGAACAGTCCATGTCCAAAAACCCCGGAGGAACACTGAAAGGATTCTGTGTTTTAAATTAGCATATCTTGAACGAATTCAGAATGTCTAAGATGGAAAAAAAAATCAACCTTTCTATAAGGAAACAATTATAGAAAAAGAAATTTCTTACACTGTATTCATGTCTCCGGCAGCAATTGACGACATCATTTAAAAGCAGCTAAGGAGAATTACGACACTATTTATTAGATGGCACATTCAACGAGCCAATGTGCCAAAATGCGAGTATAAACCACTATTGATTATTTAATATCGGAACCGAGATCATATAAGTTAATAGATTGGTTTTCACACACTTTTGAAACACAAATTATATGCTTTTTTACTGCAGACAAGTTGTTGCCCCACAACACAGCAGAAATCTTCCAATCAGGGCTGCCAACTACCCTTAGTTATGAGGTGCAATATTGAGGATAAAAAAGTGCCAAATAGAAAAATAAAAGTGCCAAAAAAGGTGTCATTCCTTTTAATCATTCACATTTAGTAATAAAATAAAGATACATTTTCCAAACAAAAGTGCAATAATAAAATAAGATAAACCAGTTGAATAGCCTTTATAAATTAGAAAATTTTAGTTGAGAAAAAGAAATGCAAGCAAAAGATTTCAAAAAAATGTACTGATATGTTATTTTTTTTACAAAAGTGCCATTTTGGCACTTTGTGCCAAATTGAAAAATTAAGTGCCATTTGAAGTAAAATTGGGACAAATTGCACGGTTTGAGCCAAGTTGGCATCCCTGCTTCCATTAACTTACAAATATTAAAATGTGAAATTAAAATTGCATCATCTATTGCAGGGCCGAGGATGTAGAAAATTGCCATGAATAACAAAAATCTGTAACCTAACAGTTTTAGTACTTCTATAAATACACACGTATTTTATTTACCTTTTAACATTCTCTCATTGTATTCTCTTTCCATATTTACTTGTACTTATGTACTTAACCATAATTCGTTTTAAGTTTCAATAACGAGTTCAGTTGGTATTAAATCGTTCACCGAGACTGTCTAAAATCGGGAACCTTACGAAATAGCGCGTTCTGTTTAACTAATTTTTTTCATTATGATTAAGTTTCATATTTCCTTTAATTGTTAATATCCCAACGGTTTTTACCCTCCATTCCCGCCCATCCGCACGAGGGGCGCAGTCCGCATGACGTACGGAACCAGTTTTTTAAATTTTTGCGCCGAGTCACGGCAGGAGTTTGTTAAGTGTCGAGATCTAAAACTGTTCAGCTACAGAACTAAATTCATCAGCCGATTTTATGTCTTTATTTTAATGATTCATCTATTGAGAGAGGACAGTATCGATTTCTTAATGCAGAAAAGCGGATCTGATATATCAAACGTGCTGGAATGAGAGTTAAAATCCTGGCATAAGCAACGGAGTGGGTCGTGCAATTCAAAATTGGTTTTACAAGCTTTCAGAAATAGGGGGCAAAAGTGTCTTGATACCCGGGAGGGAACATTAAGGCTAACTTCGCCAAGAAGAAGCGGACTTGAAATTGAGCCTGTTAGTAATTTAACTATAAAAATTGTACCAAGCATTTGCTTGCGGCTGGAAAGTGTAGGAAGATTAATAAGTTTTAATCGGCTCGTATAAGGTGGAAGGTTATATTGAGAATCCCAACGGAAATTTCTTAAAGCAAAAAGTAGGAATTGTTTGTGAATTAATTCTATCTTGTCTGAGTAAATTTGATACCTTGGATTCCAAACCACCGAACTGTATTCCAGAATTGGCCTAACTAATGTTGTAAACAGAGTGATATAAGGGTCACACAACTCTTTTGACCATTGTTTCACAAAAGCAAGAACACCTTTAGCCTTGTTGACTGTCACATTAATATGAAGTTTAAAATTAAGCTTAGGATCCATTGTGATACCAAGGTCCACAAAATTGTATACCTGTTCCAGGTTATGGTTACCTACTGTATAACAAGCGGGATGAACAGCTCTTCGCGAGAAGCTCATTACTTTACATTTCTTAAGATTTAGAGGCATAAGATTTACTTGACACCAGTAAGCCATGCTGTCTAAGTCTGATTGTAGCAAAGACCTTTCTTTAATTGAAACGTACGATTTATAAAGCTTTACATCATCTGCATACATTAAAATTTTGGAAAATTGTATATTTGTAGAAATATCGTTTATAAAAAGCAAGAACAGAACTGGGCCTAGGTGGCTACCTTGAGGGACTCCTGAAGTAACATCAATGACGTCAGAGATAGTATTTTTAAACATTACCCTTTGTGATCTATCATAGAGGTATGAAGAGATCCAACGTAGAAAATTAGGTGGAAGACCAAGAAGATCAAGTTTGTAGATGAGCAACGAGTGGCACACTTTGTCAAATGCTTTACTGAAGTCAGTATATATAACATCAACAGTTTTGCTTTCACTAAATGCTTTTGAGATAAAGGATGTTAATTCAAGTAAATTTGTAGAAGTTGATTTGCCCTTGCAAAATCCATGTTGACTATATGAAATGCTAGAAGAGATAGAATGCGTCAACTGATTTGTTATAATTGCTTCAAATAACACTATGCGACAGTCAAAATCGGGATGGGATGAAACCAACGGGAAATGTTATATCGGTCAAAAACAAGTTATACGTGTCCCGGCGTTTCCCTGGGTCACGTCTAGGAATCGAGATATATCGATTTGAAGTTAGTAACTATCATATAGGGGAAATTGTCACCTTTGGTGGTCTTGTTTTTACATAACTCGAGAACCACTAGTCCGATTTTGCTCAAAAAATTAAAAATTACAATTCCTTTAATCTGTTCATATAACGTTTTTCTATATAATCAAAATTTTTGCCGGTAAAAATAAATGTATGAAGAAAAAAAATATTTTTTGCCTAAAATATTAAATTTCATGAGGTATGTCTCATTTTGTTCATAGGTTATGTGACTTTACGTGACACTGTTTTCCGTTTTGGATTTTTTATGAATTAAAAAGAAAAAAATTTAATTTTTAAGAAAAAAAAAATTATTTTTATTCTTATTTTATTTTTCGGCCGCTGTGGTGTAGTGGTCCTTCCTTCCATATAGTTGGAAAAACGCCCTCTTTAAGAGATAAATTAAATATCGCTGTTAACGGCTCATAGAGATAATCAGAACAAAATATAAGAATACAAGTAGGGATCTGGTCAGGACCATAACTGAAGGACTTCTTTAAGGATATCAGATAAACTACTACATCATCGGGAGAATTACTGGGATATTTATTGAGTTCATTGGACATAGTTTAAAAGGATAGTCAATGTTAGCATGTGAGTTAATGGAATAATTGGATTCAAAAAACTGAGCGAACATGTTAGAAATTGTTTGATTATCACTAGAGACGGTATTTTGATACTTCATGGCGGAAGGAAACCCACGTACATTTCGCTTGGAGTTTACGAAGTCATAAAATGATTTGGGGTTATATCTTATACGCCGTTTGATTTTACACAAGTAAGCTTTATAACACTTTTTGTTTAATTCAAAAAACTTATGACGCAAAAGTGAGTATTTTACATAGTATGAGTGTAAACCGGATTTTTTGTGTAATCTAAAATAACGCGACTTTCTGTTTTTCAAATTTCTCAGTTCTTTAGTGAACCATAACTGTGTTTGCTCTTCAGGAACATACATGCGTTTAGGCACATGCTTTTCAAATAATTTATGTAAAGTAAAGTTAAAAAGTGCAACGCTTTCTTCAATATTTTCTTTAAATGCAGGCCACGACAATTTAGACAGTTCTTTGTTAAGCATTTTAAAGTTGGCTTTCGAAAAATCAAAGCAAATATTTGGTTTGTATGCTTGGGTACTGCAATTTTGACCATCACTTATAACTTCGTAAGATACCTCCATAGCAGGGTGGTAGACATCTTCGGGCAAAACTAGTGGATCACACTTATTTACAACGGATAAGATGCATCATCAACTTAAACAAGATCTAATACTTTACCAAACTTATTGTGAAGAACATTAACCTGAGTTAGGCAGAGTTCAGCCATCTCCTCTAAAAATACGTTGTTGCACGCACTAGACGGGATTGACAACTTTTTGCGGCCAACGGCAGAGCAGCATTCTAGTTTGAGATTCTAACAAGATGGAGTGGCTGCGCACACTGCTAGGCAAACTAGGCAGATTATTTTGGTTTTTTTTTTCAGTAGCACAATTTTCCAGTATTTTTTTATTGTTCAATAAATGATTATAAGTGATCATCAGGTCAAGGTGCAGGGATGGTATTTACAGGTACAGTAGTCGAGAGTTTATCTTTAATTTAAGCCTAAGTGGAAGATTCTACCACCTTTTCTTTCTTTGCTAGAGCTTCTCAAGTATCGCAAAAAACGCGAGTTTTTGGCACTTTGACATCGTTTTTCTCAAAATCTGGACCTGATGAAAACTTGATGGTTACGAATTCGTAATCAGCACAAACACTTTTATCAAAAACATCTTTACCATTAGCCGCACCAAAATCAGCGTTGCCCTGTGTTATACGCAATTTAAGTGTTATGCAGACTCAGGTTCTTTAAATAAATTGTATTTTTTTTTGTAATTTCTAGATTTGACCCAAGCGGGACAAGCGATTTAAAAATAAAAATTTAGGAATTTAAAGAATCTTATGCGTTCCTATAGTTTCGAGCGTTTTGATTTATCCTCAAAAGATAAGAACTCATTTTCTTACGTGTAATTCCTATGGGAAAATAAACGATCAATGCGTGACCTTTTAGAATTATCGCAGAGAGGGGAGATTCTTACTATACCAAATACTAAAATTTTAGTCGGGTTGCGGTCGCATCGCAGGTTTTTTTTTACGTGGTCTAATATACATATGAACGGGCCATTCCGTATCAAATTAAATTCTTCTAAACTAAGGGGATTGAAAGTCCTTCAGTAATTACCAAGTTCTGGGCGATATAAACATATACAGATACTTACTTGAGAGTTTGTACAGCCAGTTGGCTATCGTAGCGACGTTCCGGTGATGGGAGTTTCTCAAAATGTGTAAGACATGGATGTATTCGGTGGTAATCATCTCTATGCTCCCCCCAAGACCATCCAGCCTCTATTTTGTTCAAAGCCCACATTTCATGTATGTTTTCTGCTAGCTTTTCTTTTATCTGATCAACGGAAGAAGGAAGCATTACACCAGATGTATCAACCGGATTAGGTACAAAGGCGGTATCATCTTCAATAAGCCATGGTCCGGCCAAAACATTCTTATACAAGTTTCCAAAGTAAAAACATGGATCTAAGCTTAGATTTTGATGTGGCATCAAACATTGTACCAGGGGGGAAAACCCTATTGGTGGAGAAAATTTTAGGCGCCCATGGTCTCCGCCAAATAGAAAGCGGCAACTAAAAATTAAAAATTTTATTACATGAGAAACATAAGCAAGTATACATTTAGCTCACCTTAGTTTTGAGGAACAACTCATAACTGGGAAAAACATCCCATCCAAATTAAAATCTCGGAAGCAGCCTCGAACTTTATTGCCGTTAAAAGAAAATGTAATGATTGGTATTGAAAGATCGATTGTAACCCCAATAACATCTCCCTTTCGTATAAATGGCTCCTCAGGTAAATGATTCACAATCAAAGTACGTCGTCCACCTGTCCATAAGTAAGCACCGTCGAAGCCAAAGGAATAAAGGTCATCACCCACGCCGTTTCCTCCCCATTTTTTCCCGCCTCCCGGATATGGAACATACCCAGAAGTGTTAGCCCAACCTATTCTTAAATGTGGCATCATGTGAGTGGTTTGTTCAATATGGTCCATAGTGACTTCAAAGTACCATTTTTGGTACATTGCGGAACCATCTACGCGCCCGACAAAAATATTGGGACGTATGCTAAAAGAAAATAAATAAATGTCTCAAGTAAGTTAACATACGGAAGAATGAATCAGAAAATTTTTACCTAGCTACATGATCGACCAACTGGGTTTGCAGCAATAAATTTTTTCCAGGCAATAGAAAGTCGCAAATATTATTTTGCGATGACCGAACTGCCACACCATTGCCAACACAAAGAGAACACAATACATCGAGAACTTTAGGGTCTCGACCATGTTTTTCCAGTAACGAGATAATAACTTTGATATGCTCGTCACGCATCATGTTCAATGCTTCTGGTGAATCAATGAGTACGCAGTGTAATACATCCAACATACCTGAGCCCTCACTGGATGCTTGTGAGCCCAACCGCGAAAATAACCAATTTAAACGGTTACTGTTGGCAAACTGTGCACAATTAGTATGGTTTCCCTTGATAATAGCGGCCAATAGTTGATAAAGATATGTCGATATCAAGTCCCAGCTTTGACCAGTCTCATCGCCAGCCAAAAAACTTGCCAAAAATCCTTGCGAAGTGATCACGTTAATTTTATCGATAGCTTCTAGGATTAGATTGAGCACTCCTTCTTCTTGGAAAAGGTCTTGCCGATTTCTGAGCGCTCTAAACCGATTTTGCTTTTCTTCATGCTCTGAAAATAAATTAAAGATAATGGGATTTAACCACACAGACTAGCCATTCTTTACATTTTTAGACAGAAACATTCATATGTATGTGGTCGATTATTTGACTGGCAACATTACATTCGTACGCATTTTTTCTACAATATGAATCAATTGTCCATCAAATAACAGAAAACCACCTCGGTTTTTAAATGATATGATTAGGCATGGTCAAATCTATGTTTCTGTAAAAGCAAGGTTTTAATAATTCCTTTGGCTTCAAAGTCATTGGCATTCGAATGTGCACTGGCAACGTTACACTTTTAAGAAGTTCAAGGATTGGTCATGTCAGAAACCTTGAAATTTCTGCGAGTGGGTGAACGAATATTGCTAATTTTTCAGTATGTCATCTACAATGAATGCAGGAGGACATCTGCATACTAAATTGCTAAAAATTTTAGGTTTTTAAGGTTTAACCAAAAGGCTTCGCTAAACCATTTTTTCTTCGCGTTCTTATTCTGTCATCATAAACAAATGTGTGAGCTGAAATAAGGAATCTATTCAAGGTTAAAAAATTCAACTCGATTATCCTTAAAAATTGCAACTAGGTCAAAAATAATCCAACAGTAAAATTCTTGACCGGAAAATCTTTGTTTTATCGTCACAAATAAAAATTACTTAACTTTGCTGCAAAAACCACTTATGTTTAATAACTTAAAATATTCATAAGTCCATCTAAAGTGTTCTGTGTTTTTTTTTTAATCCATTCTGAATCACTGTTTTTTCTTTAAATCATCTAAGACAATTTCAGAACTGATACGGTGGTTTCTGTAACTTCTTTAATCTTAGATACAAAAGTCTTAATGCATTTATCGCAGTTTTATAGAAGAGTTCTTGCGTAAACAATTTTTAGCAAAATCAATAGATTAATAAACTCTTCATAGTCTGGTGTAGACTTGTACCAGATTCTATAAAATTGTAGTGAATACAATCACGTGGAAAGGGATGATAACTTATCAGTTTTACATGTTGCAAAAAAATTCATTGAGTTCAAGGCAATCACATATATAATCAAAATCTTTAGAGATAAAGATTTCAAAGAATATTTTACAAATGTTAGCTTCGCCTTATATAAATAGAATAGCTATTAAAACTCAGTAGTATCCCTGCAGTGAAACCCCAACCTAGTCAGGAAAAATACTAGTTTACAACCAGAATTTCCTGACTGAAACCGAACTAGTTTAAAAGTGATCAGACTTGTAGTAAGTACAAAAAGATTTATTCATGCCCAGTTTTATTTGACTTCGACAGTTTAATACAATAGAGTACACAAAATATTCTAACTTTTATTTGAGTATATGGTAAACCGTTACAGCGAGTACGTACTCGCAATTTTACCATACCTGTTAAATAATGATTAATATTCATAATGATTATTAATTAAACCATGTTTTTTTGGATAACCGTTTAATGATTGAATACCGACATTGGCACCTGCTTAATGATTAATAATTAATTACTTAAACATAAATATTTTAATTAATTCGTTAACTTTAATTACATCATTATATTTTTGACTTTTTTTAATTACACGATTAATATGATTATTTGATTAATTTTAATTATCAATCAACAAGCCAAAGTATAGACACATATTAAGAATATTTAATAACTGCTTGAATTATTTATTTATTTTATTCTTATCCAAATCTCAAATTTTAAACACTAATTATTACTTTTAAAAAATTTTTTATTCACTTAGTTTACTCAAAAATTAACTAAGGTATCTTTTTATTTTTAACTAAAATGTTTTCCATATTCAAGCTTTTACTTTTAATATAATTTAATCCAAAATGCATTTAAATTTATGTTCGAAAGTTTGAAGTATTTATGTATTTATTTTTCCTTTTAATAAATACTCAAAAAATTTAACACTACATAAAATTGTGTAATGTATTAAAGTGTTTTTATTGTATATTCATGAATTTATTATATTTTTTGACTTCCAAAATAGTCATTTTGGCCTATAATTATACTAGTATTTTTCTGTCTATTTTGAACTAGTATGAGACTGGTATATTTCTGACCGAAATCTGACAATTGTCATCTCGTAGGACATCCCCGTGTTAAAAATACCAGTTGACTGCATGGAAAAAAGCTAGCTGGCTGACTAGTTGGGCATGCAGTTCATACTAGTTGTGAGGTAGTTTACAAATAGTACATTTGACTACAGGGATAATACTCAATTCGCAATTATTCAAGGTAAGACTTTCTTCAATATGTCTTATTATTTATTGTTAAAATGAAACGAGAATAGTTATCAAGTCAATAAAAAAATTTAAATCAAAAGAAAACACTGGCCACGTTACATTTATTTATTAGGTAGTTGTGCAACGAAATCAGCTACGATTTCTTTTTTTCCATATGGCATACGTAAGATGTCAACAATACTAAGAAAACATGTTAAATATCCTTTTGGAAAGGATACTTAAGTATCCGAAAAACAACTTTTTAGTTTTTCACTGGCTACGTTACACTTAACATTTGCGGTACATTTCATTACGACTTAATAGGAGTTCTAAACAACTTTTTCGCTAACTTGGAACGTATCCTGTTAAACTAATTTATTTTCTATCGTTTAGAATTTTTTCATCCAAAATAAACGAAGGAAAGCTTGTGTTTTTGTAGTTTTCCTTGTTCTAGTATTGAAAACTGTTTTTAGGTTCGAGAAAAATCTTTCGAAAAAAGAAGCGAAATATTAAACACAAATTACTTGGACATGATAAAAATTAGTGTCAGAAGCAGCTGACAGATATAGTGAATACCAATATGTACAATATTTGAAAGAAAGAAAAAATCGGACTGGTTTACTTTCCTGCTGAATTGACCATGTATATATGCACATGTACCCAATTTGCCAAACGACTCTGAATATAAAAAGATGTGGTTGATACACACAATGCATATTTTTCAAATAAACGAAAATTCAAATAACGAAGCTACACTGAATAAGATGCACTTTGTTTATTTAGAAAAATAGTAGTTTCGTTCCTCAACTTTTCTGGATAAAACCTGTAAAATTGTCAAAAAGCAAAATTGCTCTAAGAGAAAGCGGGAAAAACCAAAAAGTACGGGAACGCTTTTCGGGTAAAAACTGGTGTATAGCTACGGTGACCATATTTATGGGAGCCGAATACGGGACAAAATTTAATTTTGTGAATTTATTCAACAAAAACTTACAGATCTTAAAGTCCAAGATCCTAGATTTATAAACCCTGAAACAGCATCCTTATAGTAACATTTCAAATTTGTGGGATATTTTTCTCGAGATTTTCAGCCCGCGAAATTTGTTAAAAAATTCGTTAAATTTTAGTATTATAAAGTGTAATATTGATATCTCTAAGACTTTTTTTGGCAATTCTTTTGTTGACGGTGTAACGCAGTTTTTCATACAAATTAAGCATCTATGTTCAACAATTTTTTTAAAAGGGAAGCAAATGAGCATCTCTTTCCACTTGCACTTTATTATACTCGAATTTAATGAGCTACAAAACTGCTAACCAAATCTTTTTTCTAAAGATTCTAATTAAAAAGTTTGAAATTTTGGAGAAACATTGCAGAATTAATTTTTACAGTTTTTTGCACAAAGTCGGAAACTTGGATTTATATGGTTTTTATTAGACAAAGAGCTTTACTTTCATAAAAAAATAATAAACATTATTAAACTAAAGGAAAATGGCCAAACCTTGCTAAAAAGTCGGGTTCTGATTTATATTTTGGTCACTGTATGTATTCCTCGATTCTAATCACAGGCATTCAAATTAGAAAATAATAGCTGTTTATGGAGAAAATTACGATCATATACCAACATCACTTAAAACTGGTTCATAGGCATGCCATTTTAATGAGCTGTAAAGGCGTCAAAATACGTAATACAGAATACGGGACAAATACAGGATATTAAAAGGAATTCAGAACATTTGGCGTCCCGTATAAAATAAATAAATTACCATTACAATGGGTCAAAAAAGAGGACTGTCCCGTATAATAAAGGACGGATGGTCACCGTACATATGGTAGATTTAGATAAAGTAGGCGATGCTATATCTATTTCTGAAGTTGATGATATATACGAAAAATTATTTTCCATTTTATCAAATTATAAATGTAAATTACAAAATCGAAGAGACAACAAAAAAGGCGCACGTTCTTTTTTTCACTCGCGTAATTGATCTTAAACGGCACTAATCGCGAGTTACAACAAATCTTTAGGCAATTGTTTTTCGTTTGCATATATTGTAATATTTAAGTAAATCAAACCATGGTTCAATAATTACAGGTATTGTCTTCTCTGAGAGCGCATTTTCCAATCTGCCTTATTTGAAAAATACCGTTGTTGCCCACACTAAAAGGTTTACTGTAAGGGAGAAGGGATATTTCTGTACACCATATACCTACGGTGACCATCCGTGCTTTATTTCAAAGGACAGCCCTTTATTTTAACCCCCTGTCCTATATACTTTTTTTCAAAATAAAGGACGCCTTTTGTCCTTTATTTCTTAAACTATCCTTTAAATTAGCTCTGCATTTTTTAGAGGTAAATTTTTAAACACAGAATATGAAAAATAAAAATGTCCCTTATAAAATATAGTGAAAACCTTCGCCAGTTTGTTTCGCACCCAACTTAAGTGTTTCTATTTAATCGGTAATCTTTGTACAATCTATAAAGCACGGGGAAAGTTGTGCCCAGGATCGTGTTGCACGCTGAGTTTCCAGTTTCGCTGAAAGAGAACAATAGACCCCCTGCTGCACAGTGGTTCAAAACTGGCATTTAGTGTTCGTAATTCACTGGAGCCTTAATTTTTCATTTTTTTTTAATTTATTTTATTTTATAATAAATTTTACATAACAAAAAGTAGTTGAAAATAATTGCATGGTTCTAACAAAACGAAAAAAATACCCAAAAATAAATTTGAAATGTTATAAAAAATTTTCACCTAAATAAATATTTTTTTCGGGTTTTAGTAAAAATTTGCTGAAAAATGAAGGCTCCGGTGAATTATGAACATTAAATTCCAATTTTGAACTACTGCGTGCTGGCTTCGTCGTGCAGTATGAATTATGGAAAACGCATTTTGCTAGCAAAGGATGCGAAGTTCTTGGAAAGGATTTGGCTTAATTTTTCGCTACAGCAGGGGAACTTGTACAATTAAATAATGTAATTAACTGGTTAATTATTAATAAATTAATTTATTTAATTTTTCGCTACAGCTGAGGAACTTGTACAATTAAATAATATAATTAACTGGTGATTTAAATTACGATATTGGTAAGGTACTTTTATCATACAAGTTGTATGTACGTATTCCCAAATCATTTAAAAAAAATGACCTTTATTTTACTTTGGTTAATATGGTCAACGTAACCATATGTCATATGCCTTCTCCAGATGTTAGCTTTTTTGGAGCACCACAAGATTTTAGTGGTTTTAACTTACAAAGCAAGCGTGATGTATTAAAGTGTTATTTTTTTTTTGTCGAACCACGCGAAAGAAGAAGGAAAAATGTATGCTTAGAAGAATTTCACTGCTGACGCGCCAAAAAAACTAACTGAAATATGGAATGGACTTGGCATTGATCTTATGAATGAAAAACGCGTCATACTAAAACTTAACCAGTTTATTAGAAGCTACAAAAACGAAATAAAAACTAAAATTAAGTTAAAAAGTTTTGTGGAATCGATTGATGATTTGTTTTTCATCGGGAAATGCAAATGTAATTTAAAAGCAAGCCTATGCGTTTGTGGGAAAATTCCGGAAAGATTGAAATTTTTTATGCAGGATCAACACGCTGACCGGAGTCATGGTTCTACATATGAACCAAGTCAGTCAATACCACCATCTGAGGTAATAACTTCATTGAAACCACGAGCTTACCCCAAAAGGTACTCGGCGTTGAATTTCGCGATGATGTGACAGATTTGGAATATCTAACATAGCAGCTTCATGTTTAGCAACAGCTCTCTTCATATTGACACAGAGGTGAAACTGGAGACCTAATTATTATTGATAGGATAAAGTATCCAGAGAAAAGATTAAGGCACGGGAAGCAGTACGCAAAAGCCAAACAGACGACAGCAACCTCAGCTACTTTTCATTTGATGGAAGACAAAATGACGCATTAACAATGGAAAAAATTGACGGCAAATGCCACCAAATCATGGTTGAAAACCCACATTTAGTCGCCCTTAAAGAGCCGAACTCAAAACTATTAGGATATGTGAAAGTTCAAGCTGAAGATGCTTTTACCAAGCAAAGGCAGCTTAGGGAGTTTTTCAGCGAAAAGGGTTTCAGTTTAAATAATTTAATTGGCATTTCCAGCGATGGAGAAAGCACTAACACAGGCGTTTTGTATGGTATTGTAAGGCGCTTTGAGATCGATTTGTGAAGGCCGTTGCATTGGCTTAAATGCCTCCTACATTTTAATGAATTTATTTTTCGACACCTACTCGAATTTCTCGATAATTCCAAAATGAGCGGAGCAAGAACTGCCAGCGGTTTATTAACCAAATAAATTGGATGTGTGGGAAAATGGTATTAAAATAATTTTTTCGGAATATTTTCTTAGAAAACATTTTACTAAACACAATTTTTTTAATTTTTTTCAGAGTGTAGTTGATTTTAAAACCATACTACTAGAAAACATGCCACCTTCTTCATCAGATGATTGGAAGCGCGATTTATCGACTGATGTAAAGT
>NW_023458561.1:3366712-3371268 GCF_013731165.1 Rhagoletis pomonella | reverse complement strand
TTCTTCATCAGATGATTGGAAGCGCGATTTATCGACTGATGTAAAGTTTTGCTTCAAATGACTTCGGCAATATCGGATGATTTTATTACAGTTGACTTAGCTAACATAAAACCTGGACCTGTGGCGCACTCCCGTTGTCTAACCAAGGCCAGTAGAATTTTACGATTCTACGTTGCAAAAAGTGCACCACCTTGTAACTTAAAAACTCTAGCAGAATACGTAATAAGAGTTTATGTTCCGATGTACTTTAACCATTCTGTTTTATACGGCAGTCCGCTTATCCTCAAATTTATATGCCTCACGCAATTTCTTCCATCCAAGGAGTGGCAAGTTATCAACTCAGTAGTCCAGAATAACTCATACTTTGCTCATCCAACAAATGTTTTGCTATCAATGCTTTACGATGATCATAAATCAGTACGCCACCGGGCAATAAAGAAAATTTGCGATATAGAAGAACTTAGAGAGTACAAGAAATGTAAAATTAATTTTGACTGCTCCAATTATTTCCCTATGATAGATTTGGATGATGACAATATTTTATCAGAACCACCAGTTACTAGAAACATTCCGTATAACCATTTGAAGGAATATTTTTAATTTGAAGACCCTTCCTGACCCACAAGTTCGATGCCACATACAAGGAACTGAACGATACATTCAACTGCTAACCAGTGTTTTTCGGCGCGTAACGGAAAAAAATCGTGAAAGTGTTATGGCTGTGACTGATGTTAGTCGAAAAAAATACCACGCTTGGAAAGCAAGCAGGACTTAAAAAAAGTTATTTAAGTATTCTCCAAAAAATAGACTGCTTTCTGTACCCTTACACTCATAAATCAGCTAAATAATTGTTTAAGTTTTTCCAACAAAATTTTTTTTACCTGATGTGAAACTTTCCTTTAAAAATCGCTGGCTCGAAATTGGTTTTAGACCCATAGTTTCTTAAGCGAAGTTGTTCAGAATGATACGTAGAACATTTTTCCGCATATGCGATTTTATGAAAAATATATCGACCCGCCCTATTACAGATAACATGTGCCTTGCAGCAGAAATTTTTATACCCGAGCGCACTTGTGCACAAGGGTATATTAATTTTGTTCACATAACGGTTGTTTGTAACAGCCAAAACGAATCGAGATAGATATAGACAAATGTATACATATATGCTTAGAATGAATAGAGGAATCGATTAAGCCATGTCTGTGTGTCCGTCCGTCTGTCCGTCTGTCCGTCCGGATTTGGTATGTAGGTTTCTGTTAATCCAAGGTAGGTTGGTATTGAAAATGGACAGTAACCACGCCCACTTCCCATATAACGGTAATTTCCACAAATACGAAAACTGCGATATTTTAGTAACTACTGAAGATAATTCACTCAAAATTGATATTTACAATAATTTTTAGACGAAAAATAAGAATATTATAAATTTTTGGAAAATGGGCGTAGCCACGCCCACTTATGGTTACTTGTGTATATCTTGGTAACCGCTGCACCGATTTCTTCCAAACTTGGTACAGTTGTTGGTTGGGCTTGATATAGCATACAAAATGGCCGAAAATATTAAAAATCGGACACTAACCACGCCTACTTCCCATATAACGGTAATTTCCAGAAAGATGAAAACTGCGATATTTTAGTAACTACTGAAGATTATTCACTCAAAATTGATATTTGTAATAATCTTCAGACAAAAAATAAGAATATTAAAAATTTTTCGAAAATGGGCGTAGCCACGCCCACTTATGGTTACATGTGTATATCTTGGTAACCGCTGCACAGATTTCTTCCAAACTTGGTACAGTTGTTGGTTGGGCTTGATACAGCATACGAAATGGCCGAAAATATTAAAAATCGGACAATAACCACGCCTACTTCCCATATAACGGTAATTTTCAGAAATACGAAAACTGCGATATTTTAGTAACTACTGAAGATTATTCCCTCAAAATTGTTATTTACAACAATTTTTAGACGAAAAATAAGAATATTATAAATTTTTGGAAAATGGGCGTAGCCACGCCCACTTATGGTTACATGTGTATGTCTTGGTAACCACTGCACAAATTTTTCCAAACTTGGTACAGTTGTTGGTTGGGCTTGATACAGCATACAAAATGGCCGACAATTTAAAAAATCGGACAATAACTACGCCCACATTCCATATAACGGTAATTTTCGGAAATACGAAAACTGCGATATTTTAGTAACTACTGAAGATTATTCACTCAAAATTGATATTTACAACAATTTTTAGATGAAAAAAAAGAATATAATAAATTTTTTAAAAATGGGCGTAGCTAATTTATTCAAAATTGATGCTTGCAACAATTCTTTACCAAGATATACGTTTATGGTAAAATTTTTGGAAAATGGGCGTGGCACCGCCCACTTATGGTCACATATATGTATATCGGTAACAGTTCTACCAAATTGTAACAAACTCGGTATTTTTATTGTGCTTGCCAAATAAAAGCAAAACGTTGAAAATTATTGAAATCGGACCAAAATTACGGCCGCTTTTTATATAACGGTAAATTTCAGAAATGCTTGAAACTTCAATAATTCGAAATTTAAGGACGCTAATTTACTCAAAATTGATACACCCCGGCTTACCATCTAGCGGTAGCTTTCGGAAAGGTGAAAAAACATATATTTAATACTTGCGCCGGGTATTTAATGTTCGGCTCCGCCCGAACTTAGACTTTCTTACTTGTTTATTTTCATGAGAAGCGCTTGTGCTTACTTGCTATCGCAAATATTTCCATACATTTAGGCATATGCAGAGTAGAGGAAATGCAGTATAATTTACTATTACTTCCGATTATGCATACTCCGCGCATGCATACGGCTTTGTACCTATTTGTATACATACTTTAGTTTGTGCCATGATACAAATATTTAAATTATGAATCATTTTTTAACAAGCTCGAGGCCCAGCAATTAAATAAAACGCAAAACTTCGTTCTATTGATATTTTAACTGTCGATATTTCGACCTCAATCTGAGGTCATCTTCAGGACTGTAAATATACAAACACGATAACTTATTATTAACTTTAAATTATTACACACATACACCTGGATTGTGCCTGGTGAACTAATTAGGCGGATGAATATAAACATAAGAAGTAAACAATTCAAAATACCGTAATTGCAAACAAAAAACATACAAACGAAAACACACCCCAATAAACTTTTAGGTTTGAGCTCAACTTGAGGTTAAGTTAGGAACTAAGGTATTTCTCAAATCTCCAACGTTGTTTTCTAAGAGTACCTCAAGTGGAGGATCATAGCGTTCTCAACAAAAAGGGCATTTTTCTTTGTATGAAAAAAGGACTGTTTCTCAAGTTGAGAAAATGCTACTGCTCAACTTGAACTCCAATGTAATTCTCCAATTGGTCTCAAACATATCATTGAAATAGTAAAATACCTTATAGCTTTTTGATTGAAACGACATATATAGATGAATTTAAATATTAATTTTTCATTTTATTACTCCTTTTTTATTATGTAGCTAATCAATATAGTATTACAATAATTCACTTCACAGTATACAGTCCGATAGTAATTTTGCCACTTGATTCACTTCTCGTTTTATTTTCTTTCAAGAATATTTGAGGATACTTTGAAGATTATTTACTTTTCGTTGGTATTTTCCCCTTTATATAGCTTTAGTTTTTCACTTCATAATTAAAAATTCATATCTCTATCACTTTTTACGTATCCGCGCGTGGGTTAGAGATGAGTTGGAGAATGATGTTGGATATCAACTTGAGAACTATGAATTTCTCCAAGGTTGGAGAAATATTTTTTTGGTGTTTATTGGGACGTAACATTGAGCAGTAAGACAATATGTACATGTAAAAACAGCATTTTATTGTTATTCTATGAAGGTATGTTGGGGAAACGGAACGAATGTTGATTATGGAAGGCGGAACGGAACACCTACGTTGAGGATTGTTGTTGCCGATTTAACACCAAATTGCGATACACATGTGCACAATTGTCTTGGTCTGATTATGGAAACTTAACGTAACTTACGGCTCTCTCTTAAAAATTCTGTTAAATGTGTGTTGCTTACAATTGAACAGCCGAAACTTAACGTAACTTAATACCGCGTCGAAATCTGTTTCATTTTTATTACCTAAGTTCTACGTTCCGTTAAGTTAAGTGAAGTTGCCATGTTGTTGTTGTTGTTGTAGCGGCTACAACAACCCCGCCCAGATCGGTATCTCAGTCGTTGTCGTCAAGTTCCACTAACGGCAACCCTAGGAAGCGTGCAGCTTCTGTGGGATCTGTCCACAGGGACAAGGCCGTTAGGGTTGTCGGGTTCTCCGGGCATGCGAAGAGATGGTTCGAGTCATGTGGGGTCTCTCCGCATGCCGGATATTCGTTCGGCACATGCTCATTCAGCCTACTCAAGTAGGAGTTTAACCTGCTGCAGTAGCCGGAGCGAAGTTGAGCGAGTGTAGTGCGTGTCTCCCGAGGCAGATGAAGCTCTGTCTCGTCAATGTCCGGGGGTGGTATGCCCTGAACGGCATTCACAGGGACTCAGTC
>NW_023458561.1:3362647-3366612 GCF_013731165.1 Rhagoletis pomonella | reverse complement strand
CGTAACTTAATACCGCGTCGAAATCTGTTTCATTTTTATTACCTAAGATCTACGTTCCGTTAAGTTAAGTGAAGTTCCCATAATCAGGCTTTCTGTGTCCGTTTTAAAGTCGATCCTTCTCTTATTAGGGGTGTTCGTAATGTGTAACATTTTCAAAATATAGCGTTTATTATTGTCCTTTTCTTCTTGTAGAATGACAACATTATCGAAATCGGGATCGGGCCTCGAGCTTGTTAAAAAATGATAATTAATTCAAAATTCTAAGGTCAACAACAAAAACAAAATATGTTATGGCGGAGAGCACACCGAAAACACAAAGATGTGTCAAAAGTCTACAGAAATATTAAGGATAATTATGATATAAACACCAGCAAACGTTTCAAAAACTACCAAAGCATAACACAACACATCACAAAGCTGTCGGAGTCGACGAAGTACTTGGAGAGGTGTAGGACAACCTGTTTAACTCCCAACTTCATCGACAACGCTACGAAAAATATACTTTACATAATCAACAATAATACCAGTAACAAAGCATTACCAACAAAAATCACCAATTCAGTTTCCAAATTCATCTGACAGGTTCAAACCTAACTACTAAGCCTACTCATCAAAGTCAAACATGAGCTGCTTGGAAAAAAGGAAAAGGAGGTAAATTTCCTAAAGACGCAAATAAATCAGCAACTAAACACACTTGACTCCACAACATTTTTTGAAAGTGAAAATCTACTAACAAAAAAACTTGCTGCAAATATTAAGAAGACAAAAACAAACAAATACGAAAAATTAAAAGACAAACAAAAACAAGTTTTAAACATAAAGAGTGTACCAGGGTGGTTCTGCAACACGTCAAATACGCAAATTATTAATGACATTCAGTGGATTCTTTCTCTTGGTCCTAAATTTGCCTTACCATCAAGTAATAAAGAATTTCCATTATTTAAATTTATAGCAGATGGGGAAAACTGCCTTCAAACAATTAAGGATAAATAAACACAAGAAATTGAAAGAAACAACTTGACGACACTAATACGTGACCATCTCAATAAGAGAACAGAATCAACGAGAGATAAGTTTATTCGCGATACTGTACATTCCACAAAAACATTTTTAAAGAACAATAAACACCTTCCAGTTCTTAATGCCGATAAAGGGAACGTAACCGTAGTTATGAACAAGTCCGAGTACGATACAAAGATGCAGTCAATCGTCAACAACATCTGCACTTACAGAACAACAAGTAAATTACAAGACAAAAATAATAAAATAGTGGAGAGATTATATAATAACAAGGCCATTGATTTAAAAGAAAAGAACAAGGTTATTAGTAAAACAGCCAATCCACCAAGAATCTATGGTTTACCAAAAATACATAAAGAAGGGATACCCCTCAGACCCATTTCCGCATCCATCAAGTCCCCGTCCTACAATTTGGCAAATACGTTGTCAATATCCTTAGAAACATTACAAAATCTTCCAATTACAATGTTAAAGACGCGATCGATTACACTATGCGACAGTCAAAATCGGGATGGGATGAAACCAACGGGAAATGTTATATCGGTCAAAAACAAGTTATACGTGTCCCGGCGTTTCGCTGGGTCACGTCTAGGAATCGAGATATATATATAACTATCATATAGGGGAAATTGTCACCTTTGGTGGTATTTTTTTGACATAACTCGAGAACCACTAATCCGATTTTGCTCAAACAAATTTAAAAAAATTAAAAATTACAATTCCTTTAATCTGCTCATATAACGTTTTTCTATATAATCAACAGTTTTGCCGGTAAAAATAAATGTATGAAGAAAAAAAATATTTTTTGCTTAAATATAAAATTTTTTTAAAACTAGAAATAGACATATCTGGACACCCTACTTATCAGGAAGAACAACCGATTAAAAATTTACTGGTATGCAAAACCTACGTCGTCGGGGAGAATAATTAATTATAATTCGAAATTTGAGAGAAAAACTATTTTAAATACCGCAACCAATTTTATTAGAAGAGTCCTCACTATTAGCGACAAACATTTTCATAAAAAGAACAAAAATATCATCCAACAAATTTTGAAACAGAACGAATTTCCCTCCTGCTTAATTAGGAAACGCATTCAGAATTATTACGTCAGGACCGACAAAGAAAATACTTATATTGAGAATAAAGTATACGAATGCGCTACATATGTTCCGGGGATATCTGAGAGGATTAAACATTCTAATATATATACATGCAGCTACACACTAGGAAAAATGTATAGCAACACTAAAGGCCAGTTTTTCAGTGCGAGTTTAACTCTGTTTGTCGTTTAAACTAAGTTTAAACTTAGTATGCAGTTTTTCAGTCAACTTTAAACTGAGTTAAACGGCAGATCTGGCAGGGTTAAACTTAGTTTAACCTATCAGCTGTTTGCTGATTCGTTTATTTTGGTTGCAAAAAATTAATTGAACGCAAGGTCTTGTAATTTAATTTTTACTTAAAAAATGGATATTTCCTCTGACGAAAGTGATTATAGTGACGCGGCAGTAAGTGAAATACTTACGATTAATATACTGAGGAGAAAAAGAGTCATATGTACTCACCCGAATCATTTTAATATTTTTGATGAAAAAGATTTTTTAAACGCTTTCGCCTGACAAAAGCATCCGCTTACAGCATTTTGGAGCTTATCGGAGAGCACATCAGGCACCCGACAAATTGGTAGGCATTTATATTTTTAAATAATTCAAAATATTAAATTCTAGGTACTTTAGGAATCACGCATTGACAGAGGAACAAATGCTACTTATTACCCTACGGGTATATGCATCTGGTGGAATGCTTCAAACAATTGGCGATTTGTTCGGAATATCGAAGTCAAAGTTGTCTAAAGTGGTAACGTTGGTGTCACGCCATATAGCTCTGCTGAGGGCTCGTTTCATTAAATTCTCAGAAAGCGATACGGAGAAACTTGAAACCTATAAAGGATTCTTCAAAATTGCTAAGTTTCCCACAGTGATAGCGGCTTTGGATTGCACCCACATAAAGATAATTTCGCCAGGTAATAACTTTTATTAAACTATTTCCGCAATTATACTGATGTACATAATTCCTTTGTAGGTGGCGAAAACCCGGAGCTATATCGGAATAAAAAGGGATTCTTTTCCATCAACGTTCAAACCACATGTAACGCTAGCCTTAAAATAACAAATATTGTGGCTCGCTGGCCAGGTTCTGCTCATGATTCAAACATATTAAGGAATTCTAGGATGAACTCACGCTTTGCAAGCGGTGATTTCGGTGACAGTTTAATTATTGCAGATAGTGGATATCCGAACAACAAATTATTCATTTCATCACAAAAATTAAAAAAAAAATTCCTCAAAACTAAAAATCAAAATAAAACTTCTAAAACCCTATTCCTAATTCCTTTTTCTTAAGCTGAATTTGTAACTTCAGCATCTCTATTTCTAATTCCATTTTTTGGACATGTAGTTCGTGCTCCTGTTTTTTGAAGTCAATTTCCATTTAAAGCTTTTTTTTTGAAGTTCATGCTCTTCGACTATGCATTTCATATGCAACTCGCACTTTTTTGCCTTTTTTGAGGAAATATCAGCCCAGGAGTCCGTAGCAGAGTTCCTTTTTCGAGCCTTCAAAGTGGTGTGTGCCGGTTTTCGCAGATTGGCTGGGGTATATTTCTGCCACGAAATGTCTTGAGGTTTGTCTATTGAAAAATTATGTATTTAAACACAAAACATTTACATACATAAATATTTTGCTAATTTGTATTTACCTAATGTCTGCTCTAGTTCAGAGCTACAATTTTCAGTGGGGGATGCGGATAAATCTTCTTCCATCTCCGCTGAAACTTCCACAAGGCAAGTTTCTTCTAAAGTACAATTTAGAGGTGGAGAAAACATCGTGGCACTGTCGATGTATCGATGTTTTTGCATTTTTGCTAAACATCGATGGTTGATGGCGAC
>NW_023458561.1:3340043-3362547 GCF_013731165.1 Rhagoletis pomonella | reverse complement strand
CTATGTACTGCAGAGCCACTACACCTCAGCGGCCGCCGTTCTCTCTTTAATACTTTTATGTTAATCTCAGTGAATAAAAATGTTACGTTTTTACAAGCTTTTATTTAACTTCCCTTACATATGTATATCTCCTTGAATTTTATTGTCAATTCTAACCGATGAGCTAGAGACTTGGGACTTTAAACTTAGCTCAAACCCCGATGACAATGTAATATGAAGGACGAATTAATCCACTAGGTGGCACAGGTCTAGAGATGTTCAAAAACCCGTATTTATGGTCCGATATGGTTAATATTTGGAATGCATATATATTACTTTCATGGAAGGCTAGGCACCTTTGTTTTATTTTATTTGTAATAACTTATTAGGGCGTATTCATAGTCAAAATTAAATTCATACCTAAAGCTACTTGCGGCTTTTTGACGTAATATTTAATGGGTTATCTGTCAAAAGCGCTACATTTAACTTCAAGTACCAACTTAATTTTGCCTTTAAACCTCCTATTTTTTCAAAACAATCGATGTCACATCGATGTTTTCTTTTAATACATCGAAACCGTCGATGGTAGCAAACATCGATGTTTCTCCACCTCTAGTACAATTATGTTAAAATTATAGTACACATATTGTTGGAATATGTTCAATTACGAATTACCAATTATTTCTAATGCGTCGTCATCATAAATAGCTTCATTGCCCGCAATTTGCTCAGGCTGGCAAATGCTTAGTATTTTCCCGTCTATTGCTGTGCTGGGTATAGAAGCTCTTGTTCCACCGCCGGTTTTATAAATATCACGCCTTTCTGCAGCTAATCTCTTTTTTGAGTCCTTCTTCACATTCTCGTACTTCATCTTCAGCACCTTTGAGCTCTTATACACTTGACCAAACTTTGAGTTCAACTCGATCTCTATTTCCTTCCACACTTTCAATTTTTCTTCTGCGCTGACTCGATCAGTTTTTTTGCACTCCAGCACATTTTTATTTAGTTCTACTAATTCTAATAAAAAGCTCACTTTACTCGTTGAAAATGTATTACTTCTCACAGACATTTTTATTTATTTGTTCACAGCGTTTAATTTTTATGGAAATTTATCAAGCAATGGCGTCGAATTGTAAACATACAACAGCTGTTGTCGTATCTAGATAAAGAAAAAAACAGTGTTGCCCCAAAAAATGGCCAATGTTTACAGCGGCCTTAAACTCTCACTGAAAAACAGCTCTCCAGTTTAAACTCAGTTTAAATTTAAACTGAGTTTAACTAAACTTAGTTTAAACTGAGTTTAAACCATGCCTGAAGAACTGGCCCTAAGGATAAGATTCCTAGATACGAGAAATCTGACGTAATATACAAAATCTCATATAATGGCGACGGGTCCCACTTATGCGACAAAAGTATATGTGGGGACAACAAAAACTAAACTCAAAACAAGGATTTCCGCACACAAATCAAATATAAAGTTAAGGAACAGCTCAACTGACAATAATTCGGCCTTGTCAGCACACTGTAGGGATACGGGACACTATCCCGATTTCGATAATGTTGCCATTCTACAAGAAGAAAAGAACTATAATAAACGCTATATTTAGGAAATGTTACACATTACGAACACCCCTAATGAGAGAAGGATCAACTTTAAAACGGACACAGACAATTATGCAAATGTGTATCGCAATTTGGTGTTAAATCGGCAACAACAATCCTCAACGTAGGTGTTCCGTTCCGCCTTCCATAATCAACATTCGTTCCGTTTCCCCAACATACCTTCATAGAACAACAATAAAAAGCTGTGCTTTTACATGTACATTAAAGTGGTCCAAAAATGTATGTAAAAAAAATAAGGTCGGATTTTTAATGCCGCCACCCCCTAGGATTGTTATATACCGAAAAAAATATACCCATATTTTTTTTTTTGAAATTAAAAAAAATTAGGTAGTGCTCAAAGCGCTCAATGTTTTCCATGTATTTTATATGGAGAAAAAACCACTTTTCGTAGAAATAGTGTAGAATTCTTGAAAATCATTATTTTTCGATTGGAACTTTACTTATCTTCAGGAGATTCTCAGTAATAATACTCAATTGTTTCTTTAACAATTTTTTCATGGTAACTATATTTTATAGGCCCTCCAAAGCCCTTAGAAAATGCAATGGGGGACCAATAAAAAATCTTTAATCATAAAAAATTGTTAAATAAACAGTTGGATATTAATACTGGAAGTCTCTTGAAGAGAACCACAGTTTTCCGGTCGAAAAATATTGATTTTCAAGAGTTTTATACCATTTCAACGAAAAATTGTTTTTTCTCCATATAAAATACATGGAAAACTTTGAGCGCTTTGAGCACACCCAAAATATTTTTTGATTTCAAAATAAAAAATAGGGGTATATTTTTTTCGATATAGATCAATCCTAGAGTGTGCCGGCATTAAAACTCCGACTTTATTTTTTTTTGGACCACTCTAATGTACATATACATATTGTCTTCCTGCTCAATGTAACGAGTATTGTTCTTTGTATGTTTTTTGTTTGCAATTACGGTATTTGTAATTGTTTACTTCTTATGTTTATATTTATTTGCCTAAAACTTCACTTGATTAACTTTTAT
The DNA here is from genome assembly GCF_013731165.1 of Rhagoletis pomonella. Classification (NCBI taxonomy): domain Eukaryota; kingdom Metazoa; phylum Arthropoda; class Insecta; order Diptera; family Tephritidae; genus Rhagoletis; species Rhagoletis pomonella. The sequence continues at coordinate 3,359,945 of NW_023458561.1, read as the reverse complement.
TTCTGTACGCCTAATTAGTCCACCAGGCACAATCAAGAGTGTAAGTTGTGTTTAATGTTTGTTAGTAATAATAAGTTATCGTGTTTGTATATTTACAGTCCTGAAGATGACCTCAGATTGAGGTCGAAATATCGACAATTAAAATATCAATAGAACGAAGTTTTGCATTTTATTTAATTGCTGGGCCTCGAGCTTGTTAAAATATGTTTCATAATTTAAAATTCAAAGGCCAACAACAAAAACAAATATTTAAAGGTAAAACCAGGGATGGAATTTCAAAATTCAAAATGTGCCTAATGGTCTTTAAAAATTGTGCCGAAAAGAAGATGAAAGTGCTACAAAATTAAAATTTCTTTCTTTTAACGCCTTTTAAGAAATAGTATTTTTAAAATACACTTAGACATATATACATAAATTCATAGCAAAATTACACAGTATTCTAATTAGGAAGGGGAATACATCGAAATATAGCTATTCTGACGTGTTTACACATATATCTACCTATATGCGAAATAATGGCAGTGAGACATTTTGACCAGTTTCACCAATTGATTCATTTTTTATTGATTTTATATAGAAGTCTAACTAGGGTTGCCAGATTTTTTATGCGCGAAATCAGTACGTTGGACTTTTTCATGCTAAGAAATCAGTACTTTTCAGTACATTTTTATTCAAAGCAAAATTATGAATCTAAGTAACAGAAAATGCTTTAAAAGGCCAGAGTTCTTCTTTTTAACAATATTTTGGTACATAAATAAATAGTCAGTAGTAGTATTGAATATACCTTTCTCTCTTTGCGCCAAGAAACAAACGTTATACTTAAGATCCTCTCAATTGCATTGTTTGAGTGTGGTATTGAAAAAAAAAACAAAATTAAATACTTTTTCAAACTGTGAAAAAGCACCACTCTTTAAGGACGTCATCTATATTTCTTCATGGCTTAAAGAATTTTTTCAGCTACGCAGAAACTTTGAAAAAGTAAGAATTCGCTAAAAGGAGTATCTAACTCTATGGGCTGGTTTCTCCAACTCAACTTAACTTAGTTAAGCCAATTTTCTTGACTTAGTCAAGAATAAGCTGTGTAAGACGTAGGCTAACTTTTGACTTAAGTCCAAAAAGTGGCTAAACTAAGTTAAGTTGAGTTGGAGAAACCAGCCCTATGTCTTGTATGCAAAACTCTTTTACAATGTCAGAAAATTGAGAAAATAGTTTTCAGTTATAAACAAAAGCCATTCGAATATTCAAATTTGTTATTAAACTGAAAGTTATTTTCGAGATAACTATGACACAAGGTTAACCACTGAGAACATATTTGAAGTTTGCTAACATAACAAAACTGTTTTCGAATTTTCAAACTCAAAAATACATTCTCACGTTCAGTCACAAATAAAAAAAATAAATTTGATTATTTTCATCTATTTGTTTTTTATTTTACTTTTATTTGGCATTTGAGTTGCTCTGAAAATTTCAATTTTATAAAGTAGACAAACTTCAAAAAATAAACGACGAATTGAGCGAGCGGTTTTCCCCAAAATGTATTCAACAAAGTGTGATTGATTTTGAAATTGCCCTCATAAGAAGCAGGCTATAATGTCAAATTGAAATGAATTGTTAACCTATTTAAAAATATTTTTTCTTCAAATTTCAATTTGTTTAAAAAAAATTTACACAAAAATTTTTCAAGCAACAAATTTTCTTAATAAACGTGAAATTGTTAAGAGATAAACCGCCGAGGAGAGCAAGTAAGCACATTTAAAGTTTGGTAATAAGTAAATATGTACGTTCGACTTTTCTTAAATATTTAATGTAAGGAAACCAAGATGAAACGGAGCAAAACTTTTGAACGGTGCGCTGTATGCAATAGAAATCAGGACACGAAAATAGAGCGATGTTTTAAACCACCTAGTTGCGAGTTAAGACGGCAGCGATGTGTGTTGTACTACGTGATTCATCTCGCGTTTGTGAAAACCATTTCAAGGAAAGTGATTTCATTTGTTGTCCGTGCGAGTCAAGCACTTTCAAACGAGCTCATTTAAAACAAACTATTTCGCATAAAAAAAATTTATTTTCAAAATTGTTAGAGTTAAGCTCTCATATTTATAAAATTGGAAATAAATGTAAAATTATACTTCTATTTAAATATAAAAATAAACGCACAAACTTGGGCAATTAAAAACAAGAAAATTGCTAAAACGATTTTATAAACAATTTTTTTTATTTTATTGAGAAAATATATATATTCCAGGTAATGAAAGTAAAACAAAACTATAATCAAAATAAAAGCTTTGGTATCAGTGCTGACATGATACATGCATCACTAAGGGTTAATTCGTTTGTTTATACTTTTTGACATTATAGTACCTTAAAAGAGAGCCGCACTGAGTTGTCAATCACACCTTGTTTAATACACCTTGGTTTTACCCAAGGCATATTTAACAAGGCAGAAGTGACAACTTGCTCGAACTCTCTTGTAGCTAGTTATAATGTCAAAAAACTTTAAACAAACAAATTAACCCTATGAGGTGCGCGTGCTATGTTTGCTACAAATTAGCATCAATTGAACCTCATCATGGTGAAATTATACCAGGTGTAGTAATAAGAGCGAAATGAAAGATTTGACCCTATCTTATTTGAAAATTTGCCTTTAAAAATTTGTATAAAATAGCCGTATGTCAACAAAATAAAGCGAGAAAGCTTTTTTATTACTTCACCTGCTTATAATTTCACCATTGAAATGCATCAGCATAAATACATACATATGTATGTATGTATACTGGTTTTAAGGATTCCCAGCAAAGAATCGGTAATCGCTTTTAGTGGTAAGTTGTTCTAGAAGGTATAGCGTTATAATGCCTTCGAATTTTTTCGCTTGTTTTAGGCATTGCCGGTAATGCAAAGTAGAATGTCCTAAAGCTGGGATACTTGATAGTTGAAAACTGTCGATTTTAGCAAGACTTCACAATGTCTCTTCTTTACATCTCTACACATTACAATCTGTGATACAAGTAGCCATAAGTATGTTTATTTGTGGTATTTTGACAATGGTTTACCAGATGTATAAATCTGTGATATATGTGGTAGATATGTATAGTTGTAGAAGCCGGTCTGTGATACCGTGCGTATATTTAGCCAACCAACGATAACTACGGGAAAGACAATGAGACCGAAACCACAAGTAAAGTAATAGGCCCGGCTTTAGGTCGTAGGTCGAAGCCACACGTAAGGCATAACCATAAACACTGGGGACAGTCCGTGCTCTTTAATTTTCTTACGCCCACGCTGCATGCTGCAGGCAACATCGGCGAAGGCGAGCCTGTAGCGCCAGTCTGTCAGGATATGAGTAGCACCCATGCAACATCCAAGCAACATTATCGCAACACATCACCAAGTCCCTAGCAACACCCAGCAAGTCTTGTATAGCAACGTATATGTGTGTGTGTTGGAAACAACAGAGATACACTTGCGTATGTATTGTATGTTAAAGCTATAAATGTTCGTCTTAATGTAAATCTACCCTGCAGGGAAACCGCGGACTAGTGAATCAAATTTCTAGTTCCGTACTAGGTCTTTATCGCCAAAAAGGAACTGGTCCGATAGGAACTAGATCCCCACCAGTCCAAAATCGGCGAAAAGTGGTACTTTTAAGAAACTAATCTTTTCAGTTTTTTTCACTACAAATCTATATCTAAAGTGACGAATTTAGAATTGGTTCGGAACTATAGAAAAAGGGATGCAGAACGAACTAGATCCTATTTGTCGAATTTAGAACTATTTCGGAACTATCGAATAAGGGATGCAGCGGGGGGCTTGTTTACTTTACATAGATATGTGTTCGGCGGCTTTTTCGTTCAAATACGCTGCTATTCTGTGCTTCGCAGATGCTATTTCATAGATTGGTAATACAAAACAAAGCTTTGTGTTAACATATTAACATCTTTGGGCCGTCTGGAATCTAATTAATAACAGTCAGCACCTCTGCAAAGTCAGCTACAGCAAGGTATGTGAACGTACATTTCTTACAATCATTCAAACAAATTTAATTTCAAATTGAAAAAAACGTTTCTTTGAAAATAATGTAAAATCGCACACGACAGAACTGAAAGGTTGAAAAATCATGATACTTTTTTCTTTCGTCTGTCGATTTTAGAACTGGTTCGGAACTATAGAATTTAGGACTAGTTCGGAACTATCGAAAAAGGGATGCAGCGGGGGGCAATTGACACTTCCTAGGACATCGCCATGTTAAATTCGCCAGTTGCTTGCATGCAAAAGAGATTTATCGCGAACCAGTACTGGGTCTAAATGTACTAGAAGCGCCCCAGTTCAGAACTAGAGACTTTCCCCACAGGGTACATATGTGTGTATGGGTGTGAGTGGAGTGAAAGTTGGAGGGTGAAAGGATGCGTGTGCGTGTGGCCGTCAATCGTGTTGAGTGAAAGTGGCGTCGTGAAAGGAAATTTCAAAAGGCGGTCAAAGCGGTAGGGTACGATCACCAAGCGAAGATTGGCTTTGATCACATCGAAAGGTACATGGGCGACGGAAAGTTCAAAGGCGGAAAGTTTGTTGTCAGAAAAAAACCGAGAAAGTTAACAGAAAGTCCCGGTAGCTATTGTGTGAAAGTTTCAACCCGTTAAAACGGATTAAAACTGCGGTTTTTTAAACGACAGCGAAATCCTGCCTAGTAGAGGTAAGTCTGTGCCGGGAAACTTTAGATAAGCTTAAATAATTCGACGAAATGAAATTTAAATAAATTAAAGTAAAAGCACAGCTAAGCGATAGCATTAAATTCAATTAATATGAGTTCAACTGAAATAAGATAAACTTGAAATTGAAGTAAGATAAAATAAAATTAAATTTAAATAGAATGAAAATAGAATGAAATGAACTCAAATAAAATAAAATTGATCTAGCTCAGATCGAAATAAAATGTACCTACTTATGTACATATGTATGTGCGTACGTCTATTGTGGATATAGATACATATGTGCGTGTGTTTGTTGCAAAGACGAACACAAGCGCGTATGTAAATATATACACAAATGTTAACACAAAAAATCCAAATCCACGTACAAACAGACGAACTAAGGCAGAGTTTCAAATCTTTTAGGTCCTCGCCAGGCAGGGGTGTGAGAAAGGCCTCTATTTAAACCAAATGCCCAGCGCCTTATACGGTGAACATAAGCACCTACTTATGTACAAATATCATACATAAGAACGGGTCAACAACCTGAAACTTCTTCTTCTTCTTATTTGGCGCTGTAACCGCCTAAGCGATTTTGGCCGAGTCCAAAACAGCACGCCAGTCATTTCTCTTCTGTGCTAACTGACGCCAATTGAAAATGCCAAGTGAAGCCAAGTCCTTCTCCACCTGGTCTTTCCAACGCAGAGGAGGCCTTCCTCTTCCTCTGTTCCCAGCATCGCGGCCCGCGTTGAATATTTTCAGAGCAGGAGCGTTTCTGTCCATCCGAACGACATGGCCAAGCCAGCGGAGCCGCTGAATTTTAATTCGCTGCACTATGTCTATATCGTTGTAAAGCTCATACAGCTCATCGTTAAATCGTCTGCGATATTCGCCATCACCAACGCGTAAAGGTCCGTAAATCTTTCGCAGAATCTTTCTCTCGAAAACTCCAAGAGCCGCCTCATCAGATGCTTTCATTGTCCATGCTTCCGCGCCATACACCAGCACAGGCATGATGAGTGACTTATAGAGTGTGATCTTTGTACGACGAGAGAGGACTTTACTTCTCAATTGCCTACTCAGCCCAAAGTAGCACTTGTTGGCAAGAGTGATTCTCCGTTGGATTTCAAGGCTGACATTATTATTGGTGTTAATGCTGGTTCCCAAATAAACGAAGTCGTCTACTTTTTCAAACTTGTAACTGTCAACAGTGACGTGGGTGCCAAGACGCGTATGCTCTGACTGTTTGTGTGCTGACAGGAGATACTTCGTTTTGTCCTCGTTCACCACCAGACCCATTCGCTTTGCTTCTCTATCCAATCCCGAGAAGGCAGAACAGACGTAGCCCTTGTTTTTACCGATAATATCGATGTCGTCGGCATACGCCAGCAATTGTACGCTCTTATAAAGTATTGTGCCTGAGCGGTTCAGTTCTGCGGCTCTTATTATCTTCTCCAACATAAGATTAAAGAAATCACACGAAAGGGGGTCCCCTTGTCTGAAACCTCGTTTGGTATCAAACGGCTCGGAGAGGTCCTTCCCTATTCTGACGGAGCTGGTGGTATTGCTCAACGTCATTTTACACAGCCGTATTAGTTTCGCGGGGATACCAAATTCAGACATCGCGGCATAAAGGCAACTTCTCTTCGTGCTGTCGAAAGCGGCTTTGAAATCGACAAATAGATGGTGTGTGTCGATCCTATTCTCGCGGGTCTTTTCCAAGATTTGGCGTATTGTGAATACCTGATCTATGGTGGATTTTCCAGGCCTAAAGCCACACTGATAAGGTCCAATCAGCTCGTTGACGGTGGGCTTCAGTCTTTCGCACAATACGCTCGATAAGACCTTGTAACCTATGCTTAGAAGGCTAATTCCGCGGTAGTTGGCGCGTATGGCGGGGTCGCCTTTCTTGTGGATTGGGCAGAGCACACTTAAATTCCAGTCGTCGGGCATGCGTTCATCTGACCATATTCTGCATACGAGCTGATGCATGCACCTCATCAGCTCCTCGCCGCCGTACTTGAATAGCTCGGCTGGCAGGCCGTCAGCTCCAGCAGCTTTGTTGTTTTTCAGCCGCGTAATCGCTATTCGTACCTCGTCATAGTCAGGCGGTGGGACAGCTACTCCATCATCATCGACTGGGGACTCGGGTTCGTCTTCCTCACTACTTTCAGCGCTGCTACCATTCAGTAGGTTATAAAAGTGTTCCCTCCATAATTTAAGTATATTCTGGACATCGGTCACTAGGTCGCCATTGTTGTTCTTACAGGAGTTCGCCCCGGTCTTGAAACCTTCCGTAAGTCGCCTAACCCTCTGGTAGAATTTTCGGGCGTTCTTCCTGTCGGCCAGCATCTCAAGCTCTTCGCACTCACGTATTTCGGCCTCTCTCTTCTTATTACGGCAAATACGTCTCGCTTCCTTCTTCAGTTCCCTATAACGGTCCCACATGGCTCGCGTTGCGCCCGATCGCAGCGTGGCCCTGTAGGCGGCATCTTTTTTCTCTGCGGCTTCTTGACATTCCTCATCGTACCAGTTGTTCTTTCGGGCTCGCTGAAATCCAACTACTTCTTCGGCGGCGGTACTTAATGATCGGGAAATGTGGTTCCACTGCTCGCGTACGTCGGATTGTTGAAGAGTGCTCTCAGAGAGCAGGTGTGTGAGTCGAGTGGCGAATAAATTGGCCGTCTGTTGTGATTGCAGCTTTTCGACGTTAAGCTTTCCTTGCATTGTTGGGCGCACATTTTTTGCTGCACAGAGGCGGGTGCGTATCTTGGCTACAACAAGATAGTGGTCCGAGTCGATGTTTGGCCCTCGGAGTGTACGTACGTCCAAAACGCTTGAAGCATGCCTTCCGTCTATCACAACATGATCGATTTGGTTTCTCGTTTTTCGATCTGGAGACAGCCATGTAGCTTGGTGGATGTTCTTATGCTGGAACCTAGTACTACATATTACCATATTTCGGGCCCCGGCGAAGTCGATCAGCCTCAGTCCGTTATCGGACGTTTCGTCGTGGAGGCTGAATTTTCCGACAGTGGCGCCAAAGATCCCTTCCTTGCCCACCTTGGCATTAAAATCGCCAAGCACGATTTTGACATCGTGTCGGGGGCAGCGCTCATATGTACGTTCCAAGCGCTCATAGAAGAGATCCTTGGACGCTTCATCCTTCTCTTCCGTCGGGGCATGGGCGCAGATGAGCGAGATGTTGAAGAATCTAGCTTTGATGCGGATTGTGGCTAGACGATCGTCCACCGGGGTGAACGCCAGTACTCGGCGACGGAGTCTCTCTCCTACCACGAATCCAACACCGAATTTGCGCTCCTTTACGTGGCAACTGTAATAGACGTCGCAAGGCTTCACGCTTACTTTACCTTGCCCCGTCCATCGCATTTCTTGGATGGCGGTGATGTCAGCCTTTGTCTTCCCGAGGACATCAACCAGCCGGGCAGAGGCACCTTCCCCATTAAGGGTCCGGATATTCCAGGTGCATACCCTTAAATCATAGTCCTTTATACGTTTGCCGTGGTCGTCATCAGAAAAAGGGGGTCTCATCCGAGGCTTGTTGGAATTTTTCACATCCTGAAACGGCATAGGATTTAAACCATTTACATAAGAAACATAAAAAGCGATCAGATTCAGCGGATTGAGAGGGAGAAAGGGAGGCGTTTACATATCCGCATACATCTATGCACCAGAGCGCCAGACGTCGCGGGAATATTTTTCCACCGCTCCATCATAGCGCTCCGCTGAGCGCAACATCAGTTCCAGTGCGCTCACTAGAATTTGGGCACCTGGGAGCAGAGGGGGGTGCACCCACGAGGCAGCCATAACCTCAAATCTTTTAATTTTGGTAGTGAATATATTTATATTTGGAATTTATGATTATATGTGTATGTATGCTAGTGACATTGCATTTCAGCTACCCCATCTCCTAGATGCAGGCGCCTCTATCGGAAGAGAGATCGGTAAGTGATAGAGTGTAAGTTATCTACATATAAACATGGAACCAATGTTTTAACATTCGAAGCGAGGGAGAGCATAGCCAGATTCAGCCTAGCAAAAATAGGAACAAAGAGGAATAGTTGGAATAATTTTTATATACGTATGTGCATACATATGTATACTTTTCTTGTTATGAATGCAAGAGGAAAATATAAGCGGATAAATAAACTGCATTTATTGTCTTTACAGAGAAGAAGATTCACAAGCATATATGTATATACATACAGTTCGTATTGTGACTGTTCAAATATTGATAGTAGTTCAGAGATAGTATAAATTAAAGATATTAATTAATGAAATTTTTGAAATACCTTTGTAATTAAATTTTATAGTGTAAATATTCTTGTACATATTTATGAAGAAAGAAGATGGTTTGATAGTTTGGATTTATCTGATTGATAAGGGCACAAATATGAATAATTAGACGCATTCTGTTGGTGTGAGGTGTTGCACGGGAGCAACTATGGTACAGGGGTGTGTTGACGTATTAACGATACTGACATGCGACCAGACAGAACTTAGATCTACATAAGTACGAGTGTCAGGTTTAGGGGACCTTGCGGAGTAGTTGGAGTCGTAGCAAGGTCCATGACTGCTCTGGGAATTGAGCAGATGGGGAGGGATGACTCCGCCTGACCGGACTGGTTTCTACTCTTCGCTTTCCTTCTATCCTTCGCCTACACTCTCCTCCTCTATAAGGCATGAATCAATTTTGTTTATGTGGTTGCAGACGAGGTAGGTGGTAAAGGTGGTGACGAATAAAGGTATCCATTTTTGACAACCAACGAACACTCAATTGGACGCAAGAAAAGAAATTTGTCTGTAGTAATAGAAATCGCCGATTTGTAGGAAAATATTTCCACTAACCGCTTAGCCCGAAATAAGCATAGTTCTTATAAGAACAACAAAGGTATTGTATATTTAAGTAATGACTTATCTATTTTCCAGCCATGTGAAACTGTTGAGTACGCAATTACGTATATATGCGTATATGCAAAAGAAATGTGCAAGTCACTCGCCACCCAACTTATAAAAAAATGTCATGTACGTGTCTAAATAATTAAAATTCACAATATGCAATTTGTAAATTTCTGATGAAAAAATTGTGTTCAAGCGCGGCTGTGATTTTGTGCAACAAACAAATAAATGGGGGAAACAACCCAGTGAAGTGATCAGCAATATGTACAAGCGCGCCACTAATAATAGACAAGTGCAATGAGAAAAGAAACCAAGGAGTTTCGCAAAATATACTTGAAGTTACGCGATTAATAAAATGCAAATAAAAGTGAAAGCCAGTAAAATGAGAAAAACTAAATTCTGTGCTTTGCAAGAAAAGAATAAATTTTATCAATCTTGTGCTTCGGTAGATGCGACTGATATTTTTACACAAACAACACCGTATAAAGAATCAAAATAAACGTTCGCGCAATTCGTTAATGTTAGCCGATACACTAATAAACGTGAAAATGTTCTATTGTTTTTTTGTTTTCGGAAAAATATTAAGCACTGAGTTTTCGCCCCTTTTTATTTTTACAAAATAATCACGCGCGTTTTGTTTTTTTGTTAAGATTCGTACACACACAAGTGCAATGAAATTCAACCACGTACTTTAATGTGTTGTTATATGCCGTGTAGTGCGATATGCTGGTTTGTTAAAAAATGTGTCGCTGAAACTAGTGGTGCTGTGATGCAAACGTGATGCTGTGATGCAAACGTGCTGCTTGTGGTCAATGTGATGCAGCCGGTTAAGCAATTTGAACAGCCGGTTAAGCGATGAACCAAACAATCGCTGCTTGAGTAACAAACCGAAGAAAAACGCTTGATGTAGCTCTTGTGGCACGTTGGTTGTGGTGCGAAAAACTCAGGTTGTAGATGTAGACGAACGTGATGCTGTCGTGACCAATGTGGAACAATGTGGCGATCGGTTGAGGCAGTTGAAAACACTCAGATGTGATGCTGTGTGGACTGTATAATGTGGTTACTTTTTAGGCTCGAAGACCAATATTTACGCAGGTGGCGTCGCACAAAGTGGTTTTAGAACAGTGAAATCAAAGGTCGTTTTATTTTTAGTTATCTGTGCGTTTAAATATTTTGATACACAAGAATTGGCTTACCAAACGAGATGTGACAGCTGCGATATCTCCTTTCAGACGGTCTTCTGAGAAGTGAAAAAGTGCTAACAAACGAAAAGGTATGTAGCCCACCGCACAGTAACTTTCGTTAAGTTTCCCCTCAGCTAAGTTACCGTACAGTGGGGCTTATTGTTAGCGGCTGGAAAGTTAGCCGCAACTTATATATGTGTTTGTATGCTCTTACATCAAGTGACAAAACGCGTATTAGGGTGGTGCAATATATTTAGGTCGCGGACCTAAACAATGTGATTTTTTGTTATATATTGGAATACATAAGTTTCTATAAATTATGATTATGCCAAAAGAGGATGACTTGTGCCAAAAGTGCCTCTGAGAATGGAAGTGCCAAAAATGGCACTATTGTGCCTACTTTTCCATCTCTGGGTAAAACCGCTCGCTCAATTCGTCTGCCATCAATCATTTTTTGAAGTTTGTCTACGTTATAAAATTGAAGTTATCAGTGCAACTCAAATGCCAGATTAAAGTAAAACAAAAAACAAATAGATGAAAATATTAAAATTTTCTTTTATTTGAGACTGAAAGTGAGGCTGCATTTGTGAGACTGAAAATTTGAAAACATTTGTGTTATGTTAGCAAACTTCCAAAAATGTTCAGGCTGCCTCTCAGCGGTGTTACCTTCACATTTTTTCGAAAACTAAGATATATTTAGTATGGTGTTAAACATCGGGATTTTTCAAAAAGTAAAAATTTTTGCGGATTTTACGGCAATATTTTTTTTTTAAGGCGACACACCTCTAGAATTGAGCGTGGCAATTACAGGACTAAAGTTAGCTAAGCGCAGATTTTATTGCGGATTTCGGCAGAATATCCCTTCGTTAACAATATTTTTATAGAGAATTAAGCAAGGATTATGATGGTATAATTCTAAATCCCTAATTTACTGGTATTCACTATGCAAATCAACTTCAAAAAGTTCAATTGTTAATAGCTAAGTTAGCTTTAGGAGAATCTTGACCATCTTATATATAGAAATATTAAGCCCCTCTCTACAATGGGCGGAACCCGAGATATTACGTTTTGAAGAAGTACGTGATTAGTCAGAATCATGAAAAAATGCAAACTTTGACAGATCATATCTCCATAGGAAAAATGCGAAAAAAATAATTCCTCGAACACGTGTTAGCTTATTTCATGCATAGAGCCCAAAAAAAAATTAAGCCAATCGAAATTGTGACACCAAATTTGGTGTCCGATATGAAAAAGTATGTCTCATATATGTGTGTGGCCATAAGTGGACGGTACCACTCCCATTTTCCAAAATTTTTTTATAAACGAATTTTTTGCAAAAAAATATTGTAAACATCAATTTTGAATAAATTAGCGTTAGTAGTTACTGATTTGTCGAAGATTTCGCATTTCTCGTGGGCTATTTTTTAGTATTGTCCGATTTTAAAAATTTTCAGCCGTTTAATATGTTTTACTAAGACCAACAACTGTACACCAAGAGATCATTGCAAATATAAATTTTGAGTGAATAAGCTTCAGTAGTTACCAAAATATCGCAGTTTCCATATTTCTGAAAGCTATCGTTATATGCCAGGTAGGCGTGGTTATTATTTGATTTTGCCCATTTTCAATACCATCGGTCCTTGGCTCAAAAAAGCACCCGTACCAAGTTTCGTTAATATACATATCTAAATTTGTCCTCTAGTTTTCGTGTGCGCAGACGGACAGACTGGCACGGCTTAATCGCTTAATTTTTTCCTTCTGAGCATTTATGTATACACTTGTACATACATATATATCTATCTTTTACAAAAGAGAATTCATATCAATTGACATTTTGGCACGTCACCATAATGAAACATAAACATAGTAATACTTAACTAGGCGTTTGTTATTTTCTTATTCGACTACCGAATTGCTTATAGGGTAAGTTCTATGCATAGGTTTTTTCTGTGTGGATAACTTACCCATATCATCCTCTGGTTGGGAGAAATAGTTGATTAAATCTTCAAGGCACATGACCATCTCATTTAGATTGACCTTTTGAAAGAATATTGAGTGACGCCGATTGGACTGCAGTGTTTCTAAAGCACTAAAAAATATAAGTTTTACTAAATATGAATGCAAATTGAAGTTTTCAAATTAAGGGTTTACAAGGGAGTAGGTATTTTACACTCAGAAAAAGGTTTAGTTATAATTACCAAGATTTAGTTATAGTGACCAAGTGGCATAGATGGATATGGCGAAATAAATATCTAGTTCCCGAAAGTCTGCAATTTACTTGAGACTTCTAGTTGGGACAAATGTATATTTGTTAATAATTACAAAAAGAGTACCTTGAGTGGGCAATATCATTAGTTGAATAAAATAATTGTAGAGCAAATATAAACAATGCTTTGGTTGATACAAGTTTTCAATAAATTTTGTGAACTTGCTGTAGACGTGAATCAGCTAACCGTTTATTATTGGAAAAAAGTTTCAGTTTGACACAAATCAAAATTTACTCGATGGTTGTTGTGTTAACTTTCTTCTTTTATTTGCAGATATTATAAAAAATACATACATATTTACATAAATAGTTACTGGTGTAAATAATACATATGTATATGGTGGTAAGAATTTCCTAAAAAGAAACGATGAAACAGGAATAGTCGTGCGAAAACCCAGGTCAATATCGGCTGGAAGTGCTGCTTTAAGTATACTGCTTTGCTTTTTCCTTGGCTAAATAGATACTTTCAAATTATAATTCACATGAATTATATATCCACTGAGAAACCCCGGTTGGCATCAAACTTTATATTTTTAAATAACTATGCGCACACCGAAACAACTCGCGGCGATGGCAAAACTGAAACTGAGACAAACAAGCCTGGGCATGTCATAGCACACACTTTTCTTTCTCTACCTAGCGCAGTGATCCACATTAGGGATGCAAACGATGGATCGATATTTTTGAAACATCGATAATATCGGTTCAAACTTCGATGTTTGCCATCGATAATTTTCAATTTCGTAAAATCGCTAAATTTACGATAAATCGATGCCAGTTTCAGCGATGTTTTAACATCGACTTATGCTCCTAAAATTTTTGACTGGCGATGAATTTTAATACTTATTCTTTGAAGCAACATTTAGAAATTCCGAGTTTACTCTTATGTTTCGATATTAGAAATGCTTACTTGGTCATTGAAAAAGAGACGGCCTCCCGTTGAAATTTCAACAAAATTGGGTCTTGGAACTTTAGGCTCAACGAAGTTACAACGGCATGCATTTCTATTCTATTTATAGGAAGGGTAAAGGAATGGTAAATAAATAATGGGAATAATTGAATTACAGAGAGTTGAAATGAGTAGATGAGTAGTACAGAGAGTATTAAATTTTCCTAACAAATTTTGAACCATCGGAAACCATCGATATATCGATGTTTTTCTGGCGATGTATTTTAGCATCGATGTTCATTTTTCCGAAGCATCGAAACATCGATGTATCGATGTTACTCCCCAAAAATTTGCATCCCTAATCAACAAGCCATAGCTTACTGAGCGCTCTGTGACCACACGCGTGTTTCACCCAAGAATGATAGAATACAAGATTGCGCCGATCAGAGAGGATTTTTGAGAATAACTTTTGTGTAACGTCACACTGGTGCAATTGCGAGAGAAAAATGCCAAAACGTGAGCAAGAATAGAAGAAGAAGAAAAAATGTTGCAAGGAAAACGTAAACAAGTTGCACAAGTGTGATGTCATGCAAACCACGATTCTGTCAAATTCGTTACGAGAGGAATAGCGGTCCGAGATCGGCGCAACCTTTGTATTCTCTCAATCGTGTGTTTCACCCACATACGAACAGCGGTAGCGGAGCAATGATTTCTACGCACATAGTCTCATTCATTAAATCGTTTTTATGCTATGGTCGGCATACTAGCGCATTCAAAAGATTCAATAAGTGGGCCTGTATGCATTGCTTAGCTGGCGCTTTTCGTATGTGAAACACACATGTTCTCAGAGAGCGCTGATCATTATTTAGGGGTGGCTCACAATCATGAATATGTTCCGCTCTCAAACCAAATCGTGGTTGCCTCAACTAAGATTTGGTAACTATGACTAAACCATGTGTTGAAAGAAAGCTTATCTATAGTAGCAGAGCTTAATGACATCCTTTTATGAACCATACGCTAAGTTGAATAGAATTTGTAGAAATATGCTTCAAAAAAATATTTGTTAGTATTTACCAAACCCTTCAACTAAATTAACGATTTGGTACAACCTAGATGAATATTAGAAGCTTTAATATATTTAGTTATAATTACCAACCCATGGTAATTACCAACCATGGTAGGATTGGGATCCTTGGTCACAGTTCCCAAATATTGTAAAAATTCCGGAACTAAATATCTTTAGTTGTCGAAACGAATCCTTTTTCTCAGAGAAGGTATGTATTTCTTTTTTCCCTTTCTAATTGTTTGTACAAATTTTGATTTTTTTACCACTTGAGTAAAACTTATCATTTCTTGGTGCTGAATCCAAATCTGGCCGTACATTTGCTCTAGTACTAGAATTTTTAGATATCCTACCCCCAGATTGCCAAAAACACGGCTTTTTTTGCGATATTTGAGGTTATATAATGAGAACATTAAATTTTTTGCTCATTTCTACTTAGGGCATTATTCTCGTTTGTGGCGATTCGATTTTTCTTTCTCGAGATATACTAGTTTTAATAGTCCTTCGGTATTACGTCGTAAGCATGAGTCATCATAGCATGTGTAGAGGCTATTCAATCGTTATAAGCGAAAACGTTTTGTGTATTGATTTATGCATGTATTCTTGTAAATATTGTTAATTTTTTGCTATTGTTAAATACAAACTTACGAAAAAAGCATCTTTTGATTAAAAAAAAATGGTGCTTTAATTTGGTAAAACGCTTTTTTTTCGAGTTTTTGGTGCTTTCTGAAAATCAAAAGTTGCCCAGACTTGTTTGTCTCAGTTTCAGTTTTGCCATCGCCGCGAGTTTCGGTGTGCGCATAGTTATTTAAAAATATAGGCCCGTAGCTATAGTCAAAATAAAGTCGACCTTAAAGTTAAAAGCAGGTTTTTTTGACAGATATCCCATTGAAAGTTATGTCAAAAAGGTGCTTTTAACTTTAGAGTCGACTTTATTTTGACTATAACTACGGGCCATAAAGTTTGATGCCAACCGGGGTTTCTCAGTGAATATATAATTCACGTGAATTATAATTTGAAAGTATCTATTTAGCCAAGGAAAAAGCAAAGCAGTATACTTAAACCAGCACTTCCAGCAGATATTGACCTGGGTTTTCGCACGACTATTCCTGTTTCATCGTTTCTTTTTAGGAAATTCTTACCACCATATACATATGTATTATTTACACCAGTAACTATTTATGTAAATATGTATGTATTTTTTATGCTTAATATCTGCAAATAAAAGAAGAAAGTAAACACAACAACCATCGAGTAAGCGTTCCCACGACAGCCGGTTCTACGTACCGGAATGAGTCGGGTTTTACCCGACCAAGGGCTGTTGTTTCGGCGTTCTAACCCCGTTTAGGTCGGCGAAGTATCTCAGAAGTTGTCCGTCCATAGGGCTACATTCACTACGTATTCTTCTACTCAGGGCTGGCATCGAGTCAAACCCAGGGCCAGAAACCTACAACTGCTGTGTATGCCGGAGACGATTACACCACAACTCCACCTCAGTCAAGTGTAATGCCTGCGAGGGGTGGAGTCACCCCAGAGTCTGCTCGGGTCTACGGACACATTGACAGTGGACCACGTCGTACGTGGCCCTCTGTTGCTCAAACAGAGCAGCCTCCACGGCTAACCACAGTCCGCCCGAGCAGCCTCACACAGTCACCACAACACAACAACATAATAACACCACAGACCATACCACAGCCACGACAGACCACATAACACACACAACCGCACCACCACCCACACGCCGCCGCCAACAACTCCTGGTTCCCCCTACAATCTGCACGGTATGTCAGACCAGGATATTTTGTAATGTGACATCAGTCAAGTGCAACACCCACCTTGGCTGGTGCCACTTTAGGGCATGCTCAGGTCTGCGTACCACGCGAGACTGGACGAGGAACTTCGAGGGCCCGTGTTGCGCTGCTCGGTCGCAGACCCCAACTGCGACGCCTCCCGCCCCCACCACAGGGCGGCAACCATCACAGCAGCGCACACAGCCAACGGCAGTAAGAACACACATATCCCTTACACCCCACATCACAACACGTCTCCCGAACCACATGAAGCTCCTTCAATTTAACTGCAACGGGCTACAGAGCAAGATTGAGGAGATAACCCTCTTCATGTGTCGGCATGGTATATTGATAGCTGCGGTCCAAGAGACGAGGTTGCACAGCAATTCAACTTTGTTGAATTGCGCCGGGTACAACGTGCACCGTCGAGATCGCGAGCGAGATAATGGTGGTGGCTTAGCGTTCATCACGCACCACACCGTGCAGTATCGTCTAATCGAAGCAGACATCGACCGCAGGGATACCACCCTAGAATGTCAGGGCATCGCTATCCGCTCAGGCGATGTCGAGCTCGAAATATTTAACATATACATACCCCCTGTCACCTGCTGCCCGGCAGGATATCAGCCTGATATAGGTGCGCTCCTTAGAGGTGAAAACCGTATGGTAGTAGGTGACTTTAATGCGCACCACGATCTTTGGCACTCAAGCCTGTCAAACGATCGTAGGGGAACAGACTTGGCTGAGCAGATAGACGATTCGACATTCTGCACAATGAACGACGACGCACCCACCAGGATTATGGGTAACTGCAGTAGCTCGCCAGACATCACAATAGTCAGCGCTGGTCTGATAAAAAGCATAACATGGCGACCTATGCTGACTCTAGCATCAGACCACCTACCCATAGTCATCTCGATAGATAAACCAACCGACTTTGCCTCCGCCAAACACCGGACCTATATCAACTTTTCTAAAGCTGATTGGAAAGGTTACGCGGAGTTTACCGAAAACACCTTCACAGCGCTCCCCACACCAACCGACGTCCATCTCGGTGAACGTAAGTTCCGCAGGGCTGTCACTGATGCTGCAGCCCGCTTCATACCGGCAGGATGTATATCGGACCCACGTCCAAACTTCCCTGCCGAAGCGGCTGTTCTAGCCGATGAGCGTGATAGCCTTCGTCAGGCCGATCCCGGAGATCCCCGTATCAGGGATCTCAACGCGGAGATTCGGCAACTAGTAAACGTGCATAGCGGAAGAAGTGGGAGGAGCATCTGAAGACCTGTAATTTCACCTCTGGTGTGAGCACGCTTTGGTAAACCGTTAGGTCACTGTCTAATCCGACGAAGCACGACGACAGAGTCGAAATTTCCTTCGGCGACCATGCTTCGTCGGACCCGGAGCGATGCGCGAGCTATTTTAGCCGGCAGTTCATACTGCATCCTCCGGTGGACAAAGCCAAGCGTCGAGTGACCAGAAGGCTGCACAAACTGCCAACAACCTGTGCCCCCCTTGCTTTCACTTGCGGTGAAGTTCAGGTGGCCATCGGGAAGGCGAAAGCCTCCAAAGCCATGGGTCCCGACGGAATATGCATGCTGATGCTGAAAAATTTGGGTCCTGCGGGAGTAGCGTACCTAACGGAGGTCCTCAGCTTGTCAATGGCCACTCTAATCATCCCAGACATCTGGAAGGTGGGGAGAGTGGTCCCACTGCTCAAACTGGGCAAACCTGCCAACAAAGGCGATTCTTATCGTCCGATAACACTCCTTTCCCCGATAGCGAAGACACTCGAGGCCTTGCTACTCCCGTACTTTACAAACCACTTGACCCCAGCGAAGCATCGGCATGGTTTCCGTAAATTGCAAAGTACAACAACAGCACTTAACGCCATAAACACTCAGATAACTCGTGGCCTTAACCGAAACCGTCCCTGTGAGAGAACGATTCTAGTAGCGTTGGACTTATCAAAGGCGTTTGACACCGTCTGCCATTCCACGCTACTAGAAGATATAGAGGCCTCCACTCTCCCACAGAGGCTCAAACGGTGCTCGGCAAAATATCTGAGTGGTCGACATTCGTCGGTAATGTTTAGAGACAAAACGAGTAAACAACCACCAGAGGGAGTCTCGATTGTCTCTTATGCCTACGATTGCTCGATCATGGCGACTGGGAATGGAATTGATGACCTGTGTTCGAAAGTAAACGGGTATCTCTCCGAACTTTCTCGCTTCTTCACTGCAAAGTGTCTAGCCCTCTCCCCTACGAAATCCTCCGCGACCCTGTTCACAACCTGGACGAAGGAGGTCAGGCTACCGCTGGGGATTCACGTCGATGACACACCAATTCCGACGGTGAATAACCCCAAAATACTCGGAGTAACATTCGACAGCCTGCTTTCCTTCTCTGCGCACGCAACCGCTATTCTCAATAAAGTACAGAGACGCAACAAGGTCCTCAAGTCGCTAGCCGGCAGTACCTGGGGCAAAGACAAAGAAACGTTGCTGGCAACATACAAGGCAATAGGCCGGCCGGTTTTGAACTACGCAGCGCCAGTGTGGTCGCCAGGGACTAGTAGGACGCAGTGGACGAAGCTACAGACTGTACAGAACACCGCACTCAGGACAGCGACAGGATGCCTCCTGATGTCGCCTGAACACCATCTACACGGCGAGGCGCAAATGCTCCCCGTAAAGGAGCACAATATAATGCTCTGCAAGCAGTTCCTGATCGGGAGCCACAGAAGTGGCCACCCAAGCAGACAGCAGCTTGCAGAGGAGCCCTCGCCTCGGCACGTCAGGAGGCATCTATATGAACTGACAGACGAAGTCCAGAGGTTCATCAAGCAACCTCTGGACCCGACAGCTTACCGACAGGCCCTGAACGGCATTCACAGGGACTCAGTCTCGAGTTATGTAGACTCTAGACCTGTGAATGCCGTTCTAGGCATACCACCCCCGGACATAGACGAGACGGAGCTTCATCTGCCTCGGGAGACTCGCACAACACTTGCACAACTTCGCTCCGGCTACTGCAGCAGGTTGAACTCCTACCTGAGTAGGTTGAATGAGGATGTGCCGAATGAGTGTCCGGCATGCGGAGAGACCC
>NW_023458561.1:3291306-3339943 GCF_013731165.1 Rhagoletis pomonella | reverse complement strand
ACACAAAGCGCATACTTTCATGCGATTTTCTTTATGATCGCATTTGTGTTCTGGATGTACAATAGTCATTATTTCCTGACAGAAGAGTACATAAATACCAAAATAAATCTCATACAAGCTTTGAATTTATTTACTTATTATGAGGAGTACCGTTGGCCTAAGTTAGAGCATTTTTATTTCTTGCACAAGCGCAGTGCGACTTGCCTGCGCTACTTGCTTATAGCAAGAAACCTTTAATAAAAAATTACTACCGTATTATATAGCATACAATATTGTATACATACATACATATATTGCGATATCGAAAGTGTTTGTAATGAGAAAGTTCACGCTACAGAAAAAGGTAATTGTGGTGTTTTATCTAAGTTGTATACCGGTAGCGCCCAATAAATCTCGATCAAGTATTCTTTCGGTAGGAAAAAATGAAAATGTTTCACATTGATTTGATCCGTTTTAGTGAGTTAAAAAAAGGGAACAGATTTGTATGAGATTTCTTTTCGTATAAATATGCTCTAATTATCGAGAAGTACGCCTTCCTCTTTTGCAAATATATCCTATCAGAAGTATATAAAATGTGGATATCTTTAAAACAGGAGCAGCTAGGATTTCAATTTAAGCGGATTCTTAACCTTAAGATATCAACAAGTACAACCCTGCTTTCAGATTTTGTCGACATTTTTATGCAACCTATCTTCGCTTCCTGCCCCCCGTGTACAGAGCCAAACTGGCATATAAAATTTTGCATATATGTTAGTTTTCGTTGTGAATGTTTTGGAGTTTCTGTCAATCGCGTCTTGTAGGGAATATTGTCCACTCCACATTTGTCCCAACTAGAAGTCTCAAGTAAATTGCAGACTTTCGTGAACTAGATATTTATTTCGCCATATCCAACTATGCCACTTGGTCACTGTAACCAAATCTTGGTAATTATAACTAAACCTTTTTCTGAGTGTAGTCTTAACCGATGAATGTGCTAGTACAAATGTGGATTGTTGGAGAAAATGTTGGACCAAAATGTTTAAATTAAAAATCTAATTTTGGGCGGGACGAATTTCGCCGGGTCTGCTAGTTTATAAATATAATTGCTGTTATTATTTCATAATTTGATCATAAATTACTTTTAGATATGTTCCCTCGTATATAATAAATACAATTTTGCTAAACAAATATATTGTGTTACTCAATTGAAAGGGACAGTTGATTTGATATTTGCCAACCGAAAATTTTGAACGTGATACACTACTCGAGATCAGTGAGGCTTAAAACATAGTACGTTTAATTCGTAAGAAATTTCCTTATTTCTGGAAACAATGAAAGGCTCTTAGACAGTCATAAACATTTAAGGTTTTAATTTGGCACGCAATTTGTGATTAGCATGTCCAAAAACTTAATCAGTGGAATTTTTAAAAATATTGTCTTATTTTTAGAAAAATTCATAGTCCATTTTACATCTGTCAACTGTCAGAGTTTTAATTTGACATACAATTCATGATCACCATGCCAAAAAGCATAATCAGTGGTATTTTCAAAAAGATTTTCTTAATTGTAGAGAAATTGATTGACAGTTGATTTGACAGCTTTCAACCGTAAAACTATAATTTTTATGGTATATTCGGACTAGCATTACAACAGTACTATATATATATATATCGTAATTATTATAATCGTAAAGCCCTTCTAATTTGTCGCGTAAAACATGGCTTCTCCGACTACTGTGACTCATGGCTTTTTCCAAAAAAAACTCAATAACTTTAAAAAATTGGAAGGTTTAAAATACTGTAGCTATTTTTGGCATCGGGAGACGAAACTCTCATCATTAAAATATATTGAATTTTCCACTGACTTATTGGCAAATATTGGCTGTATTCGCTGAACTTTAGGGCCTATGAGACACGTCTTTCCGTTATCCGATTTCTGAGGGAATTCTTGCTTTGTAGGATAAAGTTGCAAAATATGGCGCAGTCTACTGCACGTGCATGATGATATTCATTGAATTATTTTGCAAAATACTTAATAGGGGAGCGAGGGTGTTATAGAACACATAAGGAAATCTGAATTTTTGCTATTTTTTTAATTTTACAACAGCGCAACAAAAAAAATAAAAACAACTTTGGTACGGCAAATCTTAAAGCTGGTTTTGATATTTTTTTTGTGCTGATTTCGAATTCGTAAGCATAAAGTTTCTATCAGCTCCTGATTTTGAAAAAAAACGAGGTCAAAGTGTAAAAGAATCGCGGTTTTGCAATATTTTAGAGGCTTTAGCAAAGAAACTAAATGTGAGAGAACCTTCCTGGCTTAAATTAAAGCTAGGTCTCTCGACTACTTTCTCTGAAAAGAGATCTTGAATATTTGAGATCTTAAATATTTTTTACCATTATGATCTTAAACTAAATGATGGCAAATTTGTATACATATTTCCCTCCACAGGGGCGTTTAAACAGGGAAAAGCCAGAATACACCGCGCGTGTAATAATACAGAGTACCAGTTTGACCGAGCTTTGCCCGCAGTGTACATCCTTTTTAAAGTTTTCCAGGTTTAGATATCAAATACTGGTCATTTGGATAGCTTTAAAAAAAATATTTTTGAAAAAAAAATTGGATTTCGATATCTATTAAGTAAATTTTTTACTCAAAAAATTAGGTGGCAACGCTATTCCGAAATACGCTGGAACGAATAGCACATACCTTGGGCGTATATGTACTGTTTATACATAAAAAAAATGCTGATGGAAATTAACAAAATAAACATTTTTATTACATAGAAGCGTAGCAACCGTGATCGAAAATATTTTCTGACCATATTCCTCAACAATACCTTTCATTTGATATAAATATTGCGATGTTTTAGATAAATTGTTTGGAATCGAAAATAAGTGGCAACCTTACACCACTATCTTAAGGAATACTTAGGGGAAGCATTGTTTAAGAACGTTCTCTTGGTACCCATAAATAGTAATATTTTACCTTTTTTACTAAACAAAAAATTAAATAAATATCCGATTAAAAATAGGTGGCAACCCTATTAAAAATATTTTTGAATTGGGGATTTTTAAAATACCTTCCATTTAATGCCCATATTATGATGTCTTAATTAATTTGTAACTAATTTCGAATAAGTGGCAACCTTATACCAATCTTCTCGGAGATAATGCCTATTCAGATAACCTTAAAATCCAAACATTATCTGCGTACAAAATTTCATCAAAATCGTTAGAGCCATTTCCGAGAACCCTATGGATATCACAGCTGAAATGACGCGCTTATATATACACGAGATTTGGAAGTTTTTATCCAGACGTCCAATCGACATGTTTGAGGTATCGTTGGAAAGGTCTTGCAGAGTGTGTCCAGAAAATGTATTTAAGCTTCATAAACGATTAACCTGATTGTTAAAAATTGGGCTAAAGTGTTGCGAAACAAAACACCTTTTTTTGCTTTTGCCGGTTTAAGGGGGTACCAAACATATTTAGTGTTATTCTATAGGCCAATACCTTTCACACTATACCTTATATATTAAGTTATAGAGCTAAATGTGTTTTGGTTCGTGTCTCCACTGCGAGATGCTTTGCGAGGTGTGTACCGTCCTCCGTACCGTCCTCCGTACCTTCATTTAATTTTTTTCAAACTTTCAGGAATTAAAGCACAAAAAAAAACTAGGAAGGTTTTGTTCCAGGATGTATCGATTCGTAGCCCTTTGTGGGCGTGGCTGGTCCCTGAAATTCGAAACAAGCAATTTTTTAAACTAACACTGAGGTCGCACTACTCATTCCACACCATTGAAGTGGATATCAGTAGAAAGGTCTTAAAACAAGCTATCAAACGCTATCTTATTTTTTTTTTGTATATAAAATATACATATGTCATAAAGTTGTCGCCTGAAAACTAAAAAATCGGGCTGCTGAAAATAGAGTTTTCGGGCATTTTCGCAAAAACTGGTCAGTAGATTTTATTCTAGGTTTCCACAAGTTTAGCCCAGAACCTTAGCTTGTATCTGGTATATAGCTTATATCTGCGAAAACTCTTGTTGTGGAGACATTACGATTCAAATTGAAAAAATGTCGCTCCAAAAAGGTAAAATTGTTAAAAATTAATATATTCATCTACTTTGGTTACTTTAAGATATAAAAATAATATACCCAGTTCCCCGAAAAAAGGTGGCCATTCCCCGATTTCCACTTAAACGAAATTCCCTGCAAATTGGGGAATTTCCCGCGAGTTGACAAGTTGAAGGATGCAGCTGTGCTAAACACTTAGTACATGTCTTGGAAACCGCAATTTGGGTGTATTTTAAAGTTTTTTCCAGTCACATGCCGAAATTGTAATATTTTCCACCATTTTAATTGTAGTTATGTACACAGTATTTAACCATGCTACATGGGTTTATCACCCGCACTTAACCTACCTGTGAAGATGCATAAAATATTACCCACAGTTGTACATAAATATGTATGTATGAATGCATTTAGTTCACCGCTACTACTTACATAAAATGTATATATTGCCACTGAGCAAAACTACTGGAGAAGAAATCATTAGTTTAATAGCACGAGTGCAACACCGTACACGTAATAGAAGTAAAACTTTTTAAAAAAGCACACAAAGTGTGCGCGCCACACCCGGTAGATATCTTAACAACAATTAAACACACACAATTTATGATATCAATTTCGTGACGAGAATTATACGCATTTTTTAACTGCCTTGGAAACGTACGGAAAATCTTTTTTCATTTTTCGTCTACTGCTAGAAACAAAAAATAAAAAAAAAACAGAACTTTTGTAACGATTCGTATGAATAAAAAAGATTTGCCGTACGTTTCCAAGGCAGTTAAAAAATGCGTATAATTCTCGTCACGAAATTTATATCATAAATTTTGTGTTTCTAGTTCAGCTTTCGTCACTCGAAAATTTTACCTCAAAGAGGTGGTTTATTTGATATATACAAATATACAAGAATTGCTCGGTTTAATGTAATAAGATATTTACTATTTCAAAATTGAATTTTTGTGGGAAAATGCAATCAATATTTGATCAATTCATACTGTTGGTTTACAAAAAGACAGATGCAAAGACATATTTCGCACACCGTCTTCAAAAGGGACACAACTCAAAATTTGTCATTTTTGAAATTATGCGCTAAAAATGTACACTGAGCTTTTATTTACCTTTCAGCAAAAACTGCAGCAAATTTTTGTAATAATTTGTTTAAAAAAGCCTAAGGTAATGTCTCCCTTGTCCATATGATTATCACGTGCTAAGAAATAGTTTTTCGCAATTTCTGACAAACGTGTAATTTGGAGTTGTGCCCCTTTTGAAGACGGTGTGCGATTTGGATCTTCGCCATTTATTGAGAAGTTAATTTATTTGTTAAACTTTGTCTTAGTTAGCGCTGTCTTGGTCTTTCCATCGCAGTGAGGGCCTCCCTCTTCCTCTGCTAGCACCAGCGGGTTCCGAGTTGAATACTTTCGAACGACATGACCAAGCCAGCGGAGCCGCTGTATTTTAATTCACTGCACTATGTCCATGTCGTTGTAAAGCTCATACTACCATCATCTGCGGTAGTTGAAAATGCGTCAAGACCCTTCAGCAAAATCTTTCTCTGGAATACTCCAAAAGCCGCCTCATCGGATGTTGTACCTGTCCATACTTCTGCGCCATATACCAGTAAGGGCATAATGAGTGACTTATATAGTGTGGTTTTCGTACGTCGAGAGAGGACTTTACTCGTTAATTGCCTACCAAGTCCAAAGTAGCTCTTGTCGGCAAGAGTAATGCTGTGTTGGATTTCAATGCTGACACTGGTTTTGCTCCATACGCTTTCCGGGATGTTTCGGTAATTAGAGCGTAAAAATAAGTTACTCTCTTACAATTGTCAAAAATGTGTAAACACGTGCCAAAGTTCCCTGAGCGTGAGGAGCACAAAAAACCACATTTCATGCCCGGAATCAGCAAATCAGCTCTAAACAATGATTTTATGAGTATTTATCCCTCGATGGCTAATAAAATGAGAAAACAATCACATTTTATAAGACTTCCGTGGTATTTTTCCATTCCTACAACAGCTGTTATGACAATTTGAGTTTTTGCACATTTTTGCCAGAAAAAACCGGGCTGTTTCGGGCACGAATAAGAAGACATTTACGATAAAAAAGTTGTACGTATTCGCTCACCATTACCAATTTTTACAGCGTGAGGAACGCTTTCTGGGCTGTTTTGGGCATCCGCGGGATCCCACGGGCTCGTGTGGAACAAACCTATTATTATATGTGTTAGTGCTGGTTCCCAAGTAAACGAAATTCTCTACATTTTCAAACTTGTACTTAACTGTCAACAGTGACGTGAGTGCCAAGGCGCGAATGCGCTGACAGTTTGTTTGATGACAGGAGGTACTTCGTCTTGATCTCGTTGACCACAAGGTCCAATCACTTTGCTTCTTTTTTCAACTTGGAAAAGGAAGTACAGACTTCGCGGTTCTTATTACCAATGATGTCTATATTATCGGAATACGCCAGCAATTGCACGCTCTTGTAGTAAATTGTTTATGAGCGGTTGTTCTACAGCTATTATTATCTTCTCCAACATCAGATTAAAGAAATCCTTTTAGTGCTATAGAAAGCGGCTTTGAAGGCCACAAATAGGTGGTGAGTCTTGATCCCTTTCTAGCGGTTTTTTTCCAAGATCTAAAGCCACACTGATAAGGCCCGATCAGTTCGTTGTCAGTGGGCTTCAGTCTTTCACACAATACAATCGATAAGACCTTGTAACCAATGCTTAGAAGGCTGATCCCGAGGTAGTTGGCGGGAATGGTATGGCCGACTTTCTTGTGGATTGGGCAGAGCGCGTTTAACCCTTCGGAGGGCGCTCTTTGAAAGTTACACGAGAGAGCGCCGCGGCAATTTAGCCGCAAGGTTTATCTCAAAGGTTACCTGCATTTTTTTTTATTTATGTCGAAAAATCATTCAAATGCAACATTTGAATAATTTGTATTTGTCCTGAAACATATTATTAGCATTTATTTTTAAAATTTATATGCGTCATCATCAACAGTAGTGTTGGTAAATTCTACACGTTGTGAAATATTCTTGGAATGTTTTCTGCAAATGTTTTTGCTAGAATTAATACAAAAAATTGTTGTCTTATTATTCCTGGTACGTATTCCTGGTTTCACTTTCTGTTGCGTAGCTGGTTCGCTTCTATATACATTTAAAAACATCTTTTTTTTATTGTCCGAATCCGGTTTGTCTCCAAACCAAATTTGACAAGCGATGATGGAAATTCGTTCTAAAATACATTTTTTAAAAACACCGTTTTTCCTTAAAACCTTATATATAATGAGTATCATAATAGTTACAATGTGTACGCAAAGTATTCGTAAAGTATTCGCAAAGTATAATTTTAAAATTACACATGACAAAATACTTACAAAATAACAATTGTGATTTAGACCATTGGTGCGCACGGGAGTCTCCGGGAGCTACTCGGCTTTCACATACAAGTCGTGTGTGCGCAGCTAGAGAACTGTTGCGACGCTAGCAGCGAATTACCCTCCAGTACTGCTGGAGTCAATCGCTACTTTTGAACCGCTACTTCACCGACTCCTAGGTAAGTAGCTATGTACTCTATTAACCCGTGGTAGTGTACATGGTAGTGCAGAGTCGAACCAGTCGGAAGCAGAATAGCGAAAACCTCCCTCCAGTACTGCTGGAGTCAATCGCCACCTTTTAACCGCTACTGCATCAACTCCTAAGTAAGTAGCTACTCTATTAACCCGTGGTAGTGCACATGGTAGTGCAGAGTCGAACCAGTCGGAGCATAGTAGCGAAAAACTACGACAGAGGATGCCCATAAATCACTACCTTAGGAACTCCCGGTAGTGCAGAGAGAGCCGATGGTTACTACCGCCTAGTACATTCATTGCCTTGTAAAACTAATCGCTGAAATACCCTGCAAGTAGTCGGTCGGTAATTAACGGAGTTTATCAGGTAGCTACCGATTCATCAGTCCTGTAGTCGCTCCCCCGTACTACAAGGTAGTTTGCGTTTGCTAGTGTACGCATACTAAGACAAAAATGTTGCGCTGGCATTGGTAGCTCTGTCGACGCTGTGGACCACTGTGTTAACCACCCGCGCTTAACATATGTTAATATATGGTAGCATTGCGTGCTAACATTAATATACTCACATACATACCTACTAACCCAGTAGTGCATATACCTTGTACGGCGCACGTAAAGGAAAAATATTAAGAAGCGCGGAAAAATAAAATCCCTTAAGTTAAAGACTTAAATTGCGATAATTTAATGAGCAATTTTTAATTAAAAAAAAAAAAAAAAAAATACCAACCCATCGAAATTATTAAAATTTATATTACGAAAAAAAAAATAATAATACATACGCACGTAAATAATAAAACTCGAAAGAGAGTATTGCGGATACATTGTGTTACTATAAAAGAAAAGTAAGTCAAAATCCGATCGACTATACGGGCACTCATATTTATCCATCATTCGCGGGTATTAAAATACATAGAAAAAAAAACAATTTTATAAATTCTCGAGTTCACATTTAAATGCAAACGAACAAGTCTCCCATCAAAGAACCAAAACACCTCAATTGCTAGATATACCGAAAATGGTTGACGAAGATAAGCATCAAAGCACCCCTGCAGAAGCTACACGCTCAAAACAGGGTACGAAGCAAAAAAAGACCAAAGACTTTTCGGCCGCAAAATTTATTGCGGAAAGTGACAGTCTAATAAGATACTACACTAGGTTTTCCGCAGCCCCTATCCAAGACAATTCAGAATCAGTACTGGAAGTAAAAACCCACAGTCTTGATAATTTTTGGATACTTCTCCAATCGGCTTATGACGCCATAATTGAAACTGAGGATTCAGATCTACCTGAAAATTTTAAATCCTCGGCTTACGCCAAATATGAAAATTGCTTAGACCAATACGAAGAAACAAAGGCTATGATTTCCGATCAACTAAAATTAATAAAGCCATTAAATGCACCTACTCCACCTCTGAGAGTAGAGCTGCCCCAAATACAAATCCAAGAAGCAAGTTCAGGCATACATCTTAAAGTGCCAGCATGTGATACAGAAGTATTTCATGGAGGTTATGAACAATGACCGTCCTTCCGGGACATGTTTACAGCCGTATACATAAACCATCCAAAGTTATCTCAAGCACAAAAACTGTATCACCTCAGATACAAAACAAAAGGTCAAGCAGGCGCTATAGTAAAACAATTCGCTCTTAGTGACGATAATTTTAATCTGGCTTGGGAAGCATTAAAATCACGATATGAGAATGAAGAGTATTGGTCGACAACCAAATAACGATTTTAATGAACTTGCCAAAAATTCAAAAGGAAACAAGCGAAGAATTCGTGAAATTACAGTCCACTGTATCAAACTGTTTGTCGGTTCTCGCGACACAAAACATTCCCACTGATAGTTAGGACCCTATTCTGGTAAACGTATGCGCTGCTTTACCAGAAAAATCGTTACTCTTATGGGAGCAATCGCTCTCATCCCGAAAAAAATGCCCAACGTGGCAACAAATGAAAGACTTCCTCACTACCCAATTCGAAATCGCAGAAAGGGTAGATAGAAAAATATCAAAGCCGAAAAATACACAGCTCGACCTCAATAGAAGCTACAATAGACCCCAAGCCAGTAACAATAATTTACATAATCGAAGTTTCAACAGAACGCAATCGTTCATCGCAGAACAAAACAAACGTATGTCATGCGAATTTTGTAAAGGAGGTCACGCATTAAGATCTTGCGAGAAGTTTAAAAAACTTACAACAACCGAACGATATAATGTCGTTAGAAATGATAGACTTTGCAGAAATTGCGTCTCACACTCCCACATGCAAAAAGACTGTGAAAGTAAATTCAATTGTGTATACTGCCAAAAGAGGCATCACTCGATGCTCCACATTAATAATTTTACCCCCCAAAATAGCTCCTACTCGCAAAGAGCCACAGGGCTAGTTGCAACAGCTAGACCCGAACACCCCGAAAATCTCGAAAACGAAACCGAGAAACCATGCTGTTCGAAAACAGCAAATATACAAGCGCTTCATTCCGAAAATGAAAGCAAAATTTTACTGCCAACCGCGATTGTCTCGATTGAACATCGAGGAGAATTGTTCAAGCTTAGAGCTCTAATCGATCAAGGCTCACAAAGATCGTTTATCTCATCAAAAGTACAAAACCGGCTAAAACTCCCAACCACAAACTCAAACTTTGAAATTTCGGGAATGGGTGGAAGAGTAATACAAAACTCTAATAAAATGTGCTCATTAACCCTGATTTCCCCCAATGCGGATGTAAGAATAGAGGCAAACGCCATAGTTCTGCCGCAACTTACAAATATGCTTCCAAGCTATAAAGTAAATGGCAAAGATCGCAAAAAATTTGCCCATCTAAAATTAGCGGATCCCAACTGCCACACCCCCGCGCAAGTTGATGTCCTATTAGGCAGCGACCTAATCCCCCAAAAAATGCTAAAAGGCATTGAGAAAATTTCAAATACCCTGTTAGTCCAAAATACCATCTTTGGATGGATATTGAGCGGCCAAATAAAAGAAAAAATATCGGTATTCACAACTCAAGTTGAAGATATTTCAAACGAATACCTCAATTCTCAATTAAGAAGATTTTGGGAGTTAGAAGAACTCCCCCCCCCATGCAAGTCATTACCCCAGAAGATAAGTATTTTGAAGACTATTATAAAGCCACAACTACAAGATCAAAAAACGGCCGCTACGTCGTACGGCTACCATTCAAGCCACAATTTCCCGACACACTCGCCTTAGGCCACTCTCGAACCTCAGCACTTCAGCAATTTTTAAGTATGGAAAAAACCTGCTTAAAAAAGGCGAGCTAAAGACCTCGTATGACAATGTACTCGAGGAATACCTCCAATTAAATCATATGGAAGTAGTCGAGTCATATGAAAAAATTACAAAAGGTAAATATACTTCATTTTACCTCCCACACCATGCAGTAATAAAGCCAGAAAAACTTACAACAAAAGTAAGAGTTGTATTCAATGCCTCGAAATGCACAAGCTCAGGCAATTCATTAAATGACGTATTATATACGGGACCCACACTACAACCTGATTTAATGCTCCTAATACTAAATTGGCGCATGTTTAAATACGTTTTCAATGGGGATGTCGAAAAAATGTACAGACACATCCTTGTACATAAAAACGACCAAGATTTTCAGCGCATTATATTTCGCAATTCACCTAGTAGTCCAATACGCGACTACAAATTAAAAACGGTGACATTTGGCGTAAATTGCGCCCCCTTTCTTGCCATTCGAACACTTCACGAATGGGCAAACGATATAAAAGAAAAACTGGCTCTAGCAACCCCGGTGTTAAAAACACAAACTTATGTGGACGATATCCTGTCGGGAAGCCACAACTGCGGAGGGTTCCCCTTGAAGAAGATAACGGCCAACCACCCCGAAATATTAAATAATATAAATAAAGGCCACATATTAGACACAAACTTCCTCATCTTTGAAAAAGAAAGTACCACCAAAACTCTGGGAATACGATGGAATGCGATATCAGATCAATTCTCATATACCCTTGAGTCAATATTTGCAATATCCGCAAAAACCAAAAGGCAAATCCTGTCGTCTGTGGCAAAACTTTTTGACCCCGCAGGATGGCTTGCACCAATTATGATCCAAGCAAAGATACTCATTCAAGAATTGTGGCTAGACGGAACAGATTGGGACGAACAAGTTAAACCACTACGCTTGATAAAATGGTCCCAATTTGCCAACAATCTGAACACTATTTCGGAAATACAAATCGGTCGATGGGTAAACTACTCTCCCGAACATCAAGTCGAACTTCACGGCTTCTGCGACGCCTCTGAAAAGGCATACTGCGTTACTATATACGTGCGCACCCAACAAGATAGCAAAACAACAATCCACTTGCTAGCCGCAAAAGGCAAAGTGGCTCCGCTAAAGACCGTAAGCCTACCACGACTTGAGCTATGCGGGGCTTGCAAAACTAGCCTCCACCGTTCAAACCCACTTAAGCCTGAACAATCGCAAATTACATCTATGGACTGACTCTGAAATAGTTTTAGCTTGGTTAGAAAAACCACCCCATATGTGGAAGACATATGTGTCAAACCGCACAGCCCAAATAATTGACTTAGTTGGGCCAGCAAATTGGCGACATGTAGCCAGTGCTGACAACCCTGCCGATCTTGGCACAAGAGGTTGCAAACCCCTGCACCTCGCCACCACCTCACTCTGGTGGAACGGCCCCAGCTGGCTAACAGAATCACAAGAATTCTGGCCACAATCCCCGATACGCAACATAATACTCCCGAAAGTCGAAAAATTGAAAGCTTTCATGCCGTATTGGATGATACTGACATCCTGGAGCGATTTTCATCGTTCCCCCGAGCCCTGAGAGTAATAGCTTATATGTTTCAGTTCATAACTCGCCTCAAAAATAAAGTAAAAGGAGCGCCTAACCCCCCGCATCATGCACTAACCCACCAAGATCTGCAACGGGCTAAAATCACTCTGATTATGTCTACTCAGACCCGCTATTATGACCGGGAAATAGCACTTTTGATGGTATCAAAGCCAATAGATAAAAAGAGCCCACTCATAGTTCTTAATCCCTTCCTAGACTCGAAGGGACTGCTACGCGCCAATGGACGTCTGGCAAACTCCAGTTTGAGTTATAACGAGCGGCACCCAATAATAATACCCGAAAAATCCCCATTTGCCACACTGTACATAAATTATTTGCACTTATTGATGCTACACGCCGAACATCGGCTCATGCAGCAAATGATCCGACAAGAGCTTTATATCCCACGACTAAAGCCTCAGATAAAGAAATGTACTTTCCTGTGTAAAGTTTGCACTCTACATAAGCAGAAAATGCGCACGCAGATCATGGCAGCTCTACCACCTGAACGCTGCAATTTCTCATTGCCCTTTACCATCACGGGTGTTGACTTTGCGGGGCCTTTCCAGATAAAGGCCTCTATGTTAAGGTCTTCCACCTTTACGAAGGGCTATGTGGCCGTTTTTGTATGTGTTTCGATACACCTTGAGTTATGTTCAGATCTGACAACTGCAGCTTTTCTCGCGGCATTTGCCCGCTTTGTCGGAAGGCGTGGATTTCGCTCAAAAATAATGAGCGACAATGGCAAAACATTCGTCGGAGCCCAAAGAGCCACTGAAAGGCAATTTATCCAATTTATTAAGGAAGTCTCGCCTGAAATCATAAAGAAATATGCACCCCAAGGAATTAATTGGCAATTTATTCCCCCTAGCGCTCCACACATGGGGGGACTCTGGGAATCCGCCGTAAAAAGCATTAAAGCGCATTTCAAGAAGATCGCTGGTAATTACAAATTTACTTATGAAGAGTTCACCACTCTATTAGCTCGAATTGAAGCCGTTCTCAACTCACGGCCTCTCAATACCCTCTCGCAAGATCCCTCCGAGTTCACAGCCCTCACCCCTGGGCATTTTCTCAGAGGAGCTCCACTTCTGGCCATACCCGAGCCAGAAACGCAATCCCTATCACTCACAAATCGATGGGAAAGAATTAAAGTTCTCCATCACGAATTTAGCCGTCGATGGAAGGAGGAATATCTAAAAGACCTCCATAAAAGATACCGATGGAAAAACACTCAAGAAGCGCCAAAGATTGGAGACTGTGTCCTAATTCATGACGAATGTCTTCCCCCTACGGAATGGCGGCTCGGCCGCATAGAGAAAGTATATCATGCATCCGACGGTCATGTCCGCGTAGCTGATATCCGTACACAAAGCGGCATACTAACTCGACCGCTCGTCAAGCTATGTTTCCTCCCAACCGCCTCCCCTACCGATGGCGCGAATTCCGATATCTAAAATCGTCAAACAGCAATAAACGTAACGAAGCCGTAACAAAACCCGATAATATAAAAAGTGCCTAAATCCGTACCTTCGAACTCACACCAAGTGGCTTACACCTAGCAATCACGCTCATAAATGATTTATGCTATACTAAAGTCCGTTCTCCCCTAATGTAGAAAAATATGGACGTGGAAATGCTGGAAGCCGCACCAACGCCAACTATCCGTTCAGCAATCACCGTGCCCCGCTCGGCAGCAGCTCCGGCCGCAGCGCCTCGAAACCTCACGCCCCGACCCGCCGCCGCTCCGATGGCATCACTACGTGCCGAACCTCCACAAAGGAGCTCAGCAGCCGTACATGGCGTACGATGCCCACTGTGTCGTTGCCCACACAAACTCCGCCTATGCTCCATTTTTAGGAGTATGCAGCCGCCGCAGCGCCAGCAAGTCGCGCAAGCTCATGGGTACTGCCTGAACTGCTTGGCGCTGTCGCACGCCACGAGGGAGTGCGACTCCCCCATCATGTGCCAACTGTGCGACAGACCGCACCACACGCTGTTGCATCGCACCCCCGCACGCATCATGCCCGAGACACCAGTTGCCCGAAGCAATGGGCGACGAAGACCGCAGGGCAATATAGCACGATCGCGGGACCACCAGCATAACAGGGCCACCGCACTTTTAACCACCCCGGGGCTCGCTATCGCGCTCCAGCAGGGACCCGTCGCCGACACCAGCCCACGCAACGCCCCCGTCGGGCAACCGGACTAAGCAACGTAGTGTAGACCCTGCAGCAACTCCAGCAACTACTAGGCTGAAGACTCGCCTAGGGGGGCCGGGATGGCTAAATGAGTTCAGCTGTTCCCCCCTATTTGTCTATGGTGAATGGCTCCGTGGAGCAGCAGCAACCCTGCCTAAGCGCCCACTCACCACGGCCCGTTCCCCCCACGTACACATAATACACCTACACACACATATATACATATGAATTGTACTTACACATACACACACACATGAACTACAAAATAACATAAAACAAAACACAATTGTTCGAATGTCAACGTGTTCAGACGTGTTCTGCGATATAACCCCGCCAAGCCAATAAAGTGCGAAGTTTAAGTCTCCCCAAAGTTTTAAGTTTTTATTTTTCTCGTTTTTCGGAAAAAGTGGTGAGTGTGCCCCCCCAAAGTGTCTTGCCATTGGTGTAAGATTAGCGAGACCCTTATCACAAACTTACTTTTCCAGCTATCTTAAAAATAATCTTGCGAGTTACATTCAAATTTGTTTGGTACACGGAAGAACGCGACGCAGCAATACAGCCGCATATATGAGAAATAAATAAATTCGATTTTTTTATCAGGCATGGAATGCATTACTACTTTTCCTACTGGGTGTTCACATATCTATCGCCGTTATTACCTTTTGTAGCTAATGTATATATAAGTACATGTGTATACATTAGGATGCCCATCGAAAATGCTTTTTTGGAAATTTCCAGACCCCTCCTCCCCTAATTTTATTCGTTTTTATGAGAAATATTATTGCCTATTTTCACAAATTTTTTAAAGGTCATTTAGAGCTCGCAACCTGTCGATTTATGTTAGATTTATGAGTTTTTTAATGACTATTTTTAATTAAATTTCAGAGATCGAATATGATCTGAGAGGAGGATATATAGGCCTTAAAAATGGTATATAATAATCTGTTGCCAGACTCTGCTTGTTGGGATTTTTTTATCGGGTAAAATAAAAAAACGCATATTTCTCTTAATTTTTTAATTTTCACCATCGATAATTTCCATAATTTAAAAATATGTAGAAAAAATAATTTTTTTTTAATAAACTGATAGCTCATTTATTACGATCGCATAAAAGTTGTCGAACTTAGGCGACTTTTCTTAAATACGGCCTTGAATTCATATTGTGTATGTAACGAAATTTCAGATTTTTTGAGCAGCGTGGCTAAGAAATCCATCAATATTTATTCAAAATTGATATATTACAATCGCTTTTTTAGCAAAAAAGTGGTTTTTCAAGAAATTTTAGGAAAATGGGGGTGGAAACGCCCACTTATATCATATATGTGTATCTCAGAAACTACTTGGCCTATCTCGACCACACATTGCGCCATATTGAAAATTTTTAAAATCGGACAAAAACCACGGGCTCCACCAACGTAATGGTAATTTCAAAAAACTCAAAGATTGCTATATTTTAGGGGGAATAGGTTTTGTCCGATTTCAAAAATATTCAAGACGGAACTTAAGGTGGCTAAGCACAATGTGTATACAAAATTTAGTTGAGATCGGTCAAGTAGTTCTTTCCTATCAGTTTATTTAAAAATATATTTAATTTTAGATAGTACTACATATTTTGAAATTGCGGAAATTATCGATAGTCAAAATTTCAAAAATTAAGAGAAACATTTTTTTTTTTTAATTTTACCCGATAAAAATACCAACAAGCCAAGTCCGACAATAGATTACTATATACCATTGTAAAGGTTTATATATCCTCTTCTCAGATTATAATCGATCTTTAAAATCGAATCAAAAATAGTCATTCAAAAACTCATAAATATACAAAATCGTATTTTCTGACCTAAATCGATAAAAAATCTATAAAAATAGGCAATAATATTTCTCATAAAAACGAATAAAATTAGGGGGTAGGGTCTTGAAATTTCCAAAAAAAGCATTTTCAATGGGCACCCTAGTATGCATACATATGTACGTTGGTATATCAATAAATGTTTTATAGCGTTTTCTTTTCTCGAAATAATGTTGCATTTATTCTGCCCTGCGCCAGGGCTGTCAAGTGTTCGAGTTGCTTTCTCAGCATTGTCACATTTATATTTCGTGCTCTTTCCTTAAAATGTTGCACTCTGATAATGTTGCCATATAAG
This sequence comes from Rhagoletis pomonella, assembly GCF_013731165.1. Classification (NCBI taxonomy): domain Eukaryota; kingdom Metazoa; phylum Arthropoda; class Insecta; order Diptera; family Tephritidae; genus Rhagoletis; species Rhagoletis pomonella. The sequence goes on along the minus strand of NW_023458561.1, from coordinate 3,323,119 downwards.
AAGGTGAAATTTTTTTTGGAGAACAGAAAACGCCATTAATCAAAATATAATTTTAAAATCATATTTGAAAACGCATATTAAAAAAGCAATAAATATTTTAATATCTAATCTGATTATGCGAATTTTCAATTATTAAATAATCCTCTTAAAAAGCGATTTGAAAATGTGCGTTTTAAAAATTAAAATATTAATTTTAGGAGATGAATTGGAAATGCGTGTTCTCAAAACCAAAACAAATATTTGAGGTGTAAAGCCTGTGCCGAAACGTTTTTAAAAATAATACGTTCCATACAAATTTTTAAACGTAAATTTCCTTGTTAGCCAACCGGATTTTTTGTAAGTTGCAGGGAGGGTAAAAATTTAATACGAAATTTAATCCTAAGGCAGGTTCTTGGTCGCTCGCCCCACTTCAAATATAATTGTATATAAGTATTTGAATTGATAATCCTTAAGTATGTACATAGTTAAATTGTTTTTTTTTTTTTAATTCTAGCACACTTGTGTTTTTATTTTAAGTTGGTGCTTTATGTTTAAAAAAGTTTCGTCAAACGTGTACGATAGTATAGTATGTACGTAAGTATGTATGTATGTATGTCAAGTCATTTACTTGACCACTTATTATTTTAACAGCGAATAAAAGAAAAACAAATAAATTTCGAAAATGGCATGCATATTATGCAACACTAAAAAAAAATACCTATATACTTACTTAATAAATTGTGTGAAAAGGCTGCTGCATTTGCGTATAACACGTGCAGTTTTCGACTCCTCCTCCTGCGAACGGGAAAAGTCCAGACAATCATCCATTTTTCCTTCTTCATGTAAAATGGCTTGCTTTTCTTCTACTTTGCCTACACCTTTTTTTTTGGTTTCATAACTTTTGTAGCTTAGCCATAGGCTGGACTCGCAATGTTGCACAATGACAGTGGTATCACCGTACTTTATGATAGGCACGCCTATGACCTCGAGATCTTTATCTTCAAGTACTTTTTTTTCATCGTCCTTTTCCTGCCTGAGGCAGAAAGTCGTTGACGCAATTGATGCTTCTTCTTTTTTTAGCTTTAAACAAAAAAGAAAAATCATCTATCGTACAAAAAAAATCAGATAAGGAGATATTTTTACCAAAATTAGTTCGTTATTCTCATTGACGCCTAAATATCGGCCAGTGGTAATATGGCGTATACGCATCGGATGATACCAATTAATAAAACCTCCGGTCCATTTAGTCCGGGCTAACTCCAGCCGCCATAGGGAGCGAGCTTGCGACATTACTGATCCACCTTCATATACAACGATACTGAAATAAAAAAAAAAGAATTTGACCGAACTGTTAGTTAAAAAATAAGACGCGCATGCCTTTATTACTACGTGTATGTGACAGAATTCTTCATTTCATAAATTCATAAATGGTTCCGTTTATGCATAATTCGCAAATTCATGAAATTAAGTGTTTTGAAAAAGTGGAAACGCACTATCAAGAACCTAAACAGCAGAGTTGTGACATTTTTGGTTCCAGAAAATGGTCCATGTTATATTTAAATTGGTTTTAATGAATTTCAGTTTATTCATTTTGAACTTATTTAATATTTGAACAAATCCAGGTAACTTTTCCAGTGTTTTAAATCATGATTATTGCACTACATGATTTTGAATCTGAAAACGTCAAAACCCTAGCAAGCAGCTGTTTCTTAAATGCGGCATTGCCAGACTGGCAATTCACCATTTTATGAAATTATAACGAAATTCATGGTAAACTTTCGTGTATAATTGAATTCATGAAATTTTGTTGGTTATGCACACAGTTTAAATTCAAATTCATGAAATGATCTCGACCAACGCATAAACGTAGTATTTATATGTATGTATGTGCTTGCACCAGAGGTAAAACTTCTTTGCCGATTCCCTAAGAGGTAGAGAGGGGAATGAGAGAGTTTTATAATACATGTGTACATTAATACATACATACCATCGTCGACGTTTTTGCAAAACCGCCCATCGCCCAAATGCAAAACCGCCTATCTTACGGCACTCAAATTTTACAGGAGAGCGAACCACTAACAATACAGTGCAAAATCCTTATATATTCTGAAAAAAATAGCATCAAATGTTAGCTACTCTAGCAAACGTCGCTATAATACTTTGTATGTATAAATACACTTTCAAAAGTCGCTATAATATTTATTGTACGTATTTATACAAGTCGGCCGCTGTGGTGTAGTGGTAAGCAGTGCGCGCTTCCACTCCACAATGCCTGGGTTCAAACCCTGGTCAAAGCAACATCGCAAAAATATAGAAAAAAAGGTTTTTTCTTAACAGCGGTCGTCCCTCGGCAGGCAATGGCAAACCTCCAAGTGTATTTCTGCCATGAAAAACAGCTTCTCATAAAAATACAATTGCCGTTCGGAGTCGGCGTAAAACTGTAAGTCCCTCCGCTTTGTGTGACAACATCAAGGCGCACGCCACAAATCGGAGGAGAAGCTTGGCCAAACACTAACATATGTGTAAGCGCCAATCTATTATTATTTATACAAGTTCGAAAGTGTCCATCTTCTGATGAACTTAGAAAACTGCAAGAAAACGTGTTAGTTTCGGTGCCTAGTGGAAGACGCCGTAAAAAAGAAGTAGACCAATCTTCATGGAAGAGAGAGCGCGAAAAGCTAAAAAAAGCTTGCTATGTAAAAGTTACTCAAAACTCGCTATATTAATTTTTTATATATAAAACTAGCGGTACCCCGGTGTGCTCCTCTACACCAAATATTGAAAAATTGATGAAAACTTCTGGAACTTTTCTATATGAAGATTTATCATTTGTTTTATTTCAAAATGTTTGATCCTTTATTTTTAATCTTATCCAACACATTTGGATATACAACATTTTTTGTTTTTCCATCTTGGGTATGAATAAATAAACAATTTGGAATGCCAACTCTTGAACAGGCCACGTATAGCTGTCCGTGCGAAAACCACGGCTCCTCCAAATTCAATCCGCATACTTGAAGAGTTTGTCCTGGCGCCTTGTTGACGGACATGGCAAATGCTAGACGCACTGGGAATTGCAAACGCTTGAATTCAAACGTCATGTCTGTTTTTATCAGTGGAATACGTGGTATGAGCACAATTTCACCTTTCGCTTTGACAGTCAGTATTGTTGCTTCAACTAAATTCGCCATCAATTTTTTTACTGCCATTCTTGTGCCATTACACAGTTTTGGAGCATTTAAATTCCGTAGTAAAATAATTGATGAGCCGACCTTTAAATTCAAACAATGTGGTGGCTTACCAGGCGGTTCCATTGAATTCAAAAATTCAACTGAATAATTCACTGCGTCATCTTGATTCATTGCGCTGTCAACAGATTTATACGTTGTCACTTCATATGGCAATTTTTCTAGAATTTGATAATTGATTGAATTGACATGCACATTTTTGGTGCAAGTATTGCGCGTTCTCTCAACCAATCGTGATACAGGTAATTTTGAGCAATATTTGGAAACACGCATTCAATCAATTTTTCTTTTAATTGGAGAATTGTACAAAAATTCTTCGGCAATGTAATCAAGCCATTTGTATTATCGATTCGAACTTTGCCACTTCGATCTCTAACAATTGCTTCGACACCAATACCAATAATACCAAAGCACCACTAAAAAGCTGTTGATTTCCACGTAAATCCTGCATTGTGTTGATTCTTCAAAGTCAAAAATAGAAAGACCGAATATCAATGTACACCACCTATTCGATAATACGATGAAATGGCAGATATGTTGTGTTGTGGTGACTTTCATTCCATTGGCTCTACAAAATCCCTATTGAAAAACTTTCAGCCATGTTTATACTTGACTTAATTTATCCGAAGAAAAAATAAAATCAGCACATTATAGCAACAATTTTCCACTACGTTTTGAAACCTTTCGTACGAAATGATGCAACAAATTTGTGCAAAATTATTGAAATATTTTTTGAGCTCAAGGCCGGGTTGAAATAAAACAATCTGTTTTTGTTGTTTTTAAATCGTATATGTTTAAAAAAAAAATCAAGTACTAAACAAGAACTATAATGCAGCTATGTTTATACTTGACTTAATTTATCCGAAGAAAAAATAAACACAGCACATCATAGCAAGAATTTTTCACTATGTTTTCGATTTTTCATGTATCTGCTGTTGTACCATATACGTGGTTCACGTGACAGACATAAACTGTCATATATCATGAACCGCTGGACCGAATTCGGGCACTCTTCACATAACCCATCTGCATGATAGTCCGAATATACCCTTTAAATTTGGTAGAATTCGTGCACTTATTTTTTTATTTAAGATGGGGAGTATGGAATTATTTCATATGTTTCTATACCAATTCCAGTAATTTACCACAAATATTTCAAGAGATATACCAGATAAATTTTTGTTGGTATGGGTGGTGCCATGCCCCCTTTTCCGAATTCGGGGAAACTTAACACAAACCATCTGCATAATAGCCCGACTAAGCCATATAAATTTGGTTGAAATCTTGCACATCTTTTTTATATATAAGATGGGAGGTGCCACGCCCTCTTTTCCAATACCGCCCATTTTTCTCCATGAGTATGGAATTATTTGATATAACTCTATACCAATTTCCAATACTCTACCACAAATATTTCAAGAGATATACAACATAAAAATTTTAGTTAGTATGGGAGGTGCCATACCCCATTTTACGAATTCGGGCAAACTTCACATAAACCATCTGGATGATAGCCTAAATATGCCGTATAAATTTCGTTGAATTCGGTGAAGCCGTTATCAAGTTAAAAGCTCGCACCAAAAACGTGTACTTATTTTTATACATAAGATACATATGCCACGCCCCCTTTTCCAAATTTGGGCAAACTCCACATAAAATATCTGCATGATGGCCCGAATACGCTTTATGAATTTGGTTGAATTCGGTTAAGCCGTTCTCAAGTTATAAGCTAACTCACTAATTTTTATATATAAAATACAGGCGCCACGCCCCCTTTTCCGAATTCAACCAAACTTCACATAAACCATCTGCGTGATAGCCCGAATATGCGCATAAATTTAGTTGAATTCGGTGAAGCCGTTCTCAAGTTATATGGTCACAACAAAAACGTTCTCTTATTTTTATATTTCAGTTAATGTGGGTGGTGCCACGCCCCCTTTTCCGAATTCGGGAAAACATAAACCATCTGCATGATAGATCGAATATGCCACATAAATTTGGTTGAATTCGGTGAAGCCGTTCTCAAGTTATGAGGTCACACCAAAAACGTGCACTTATTTTTAACCGACTTCCAAAAAAGGAGGAGGTTATCAGTTCGTCGGAATATTTTTTTTTTTTTTTTATGTATGTTACCGCATAACTTTGGACCACGTCAACCGATTGCTGGTTAAGATCCGATCAGCGGATCATGAGATATATATATATATATATATTTTTTTTATATGGGAGTTGAAGTCGGTTTTTTTTTTCTAAAAATTACAAAAATTACTAGTTATATATAAGATTTGCAAAAACTAACATACTCCGATTTCGTTTTTTAATGTTATTAGGCTCTTATTTATCCAAATTTTCAGATAATAAAAAAATGATAAAATTTGGATTTTACTTGTTGTTGTAGATGTTTTTTTTTTAGTTTATGGCTTACTATTATAAAATCACATAACGCTGTTTGCAAGTGGACTACATACTCAATCGTAATAAGATAAAATACGAGTTTCAAATGGCTAAACATTTCGATTGATTTTTTAGAAGTTTGAAGAAGATAGAAATTTGTACGAACTTTTGTTGATTTTTTTTTAATAGTGCTGAAATTTTGAAACTTCCCTGCAAAAAATTGTGCGACTAATCTCTAAAGAGAGTATTCCGAGATTACTCTCAATCGGGTATAATTGGGCATTAATTAGTCGCAACTAGTCTCATACGGGTACTAATGGAGATCAATTATGGAGATCCCTTATGGGTATAATTGGAGATCAATTAGTCCTCAACTCATCTCTAACGGGTACTATTAACGATTTAATGATATGTACGCACTTAGTCAATGAAATTTTATGTGCGGCGTTGGCACGCAGAGAGAGTATTCGGCTAACAAAACTGAGCACCCCGGTTCGAATCTCAGCTGGCGCAAATGTGACGCAAATTTAGTGTTTGCAGCTATTAAAGATTTTTTCCGTGCATATGAGATTCTAATTGAAAATGTTATTGGCTTGGCTACGGACGGAGCAAGCGTAATGGCGGGACATTTAAAAAGCGTTAGAACTCTATTTGAAGCGGAAACAGGTAAATTTTTACTTAAAATGTACATGTCACTCACTTCACCTCTGTACAGTCTATGCTTGCAAAAAATTGGCACAGCAAATAGAGTGGGTGTGTCGAAATATTTAGGGGTTTTTCTCGCACAGCCCTAAACGAGTATACGATTTTATAGAATTTCAGAACTATTGTGCGGTAAAACCACACAAAATTTTAGGGATATCCCATGCAAGGTGGTTCTCATTAGAAGGAGTTATTTTGCGCATCCTTGAACAATGGGATAGTGTAAAGCTATTTTTTATTAGTTCAAAACCAGAGGTCAATGCGCTTCGATCTGATCAGTTGGCTGAAAAAATGGACAATGAAACCAAAGTTTACTTTTTATTTTTATCATATGTGCTGCCGTTAATAAATAACTTAAACAAAGACTTCTAATCAGAACAAAGCCGCTTGCCGTATCTATATTTTAATTCCTTGTTCATTTTAAGCAATTTTATTAGAAAAGGCACACCACCTGAAGTCAATATTGATTACAAAAATGTTTCTAATCATATGCAAAAAGACAAAATTTTCATAGGATCAAAAGCCGAAATATTGTTATCGAAAACTAATCTAACACTTGGGCAAATAAATAAAATAAATGACAGTATTTTAAAATTTTATATTGAGCTATTAGACCAAGTCAAAATGCGGTTTGATTTTAATAGAAAAGATCTTGAATTGTTAAAAATTATAACACCTTTTGAAGTTTTGTCTGATAGGGATAACTTTATATTTGATCTCATTTTAAAATTTCAAAATTTAAGTGATGATAATGATAAAGTCAGTAGCCAATGGACTTTACGTAAGTTAAGCGACCATAATTTGAAAAGCGATTTGGATATTAATTCTTTTTGGCAAAAGGCAGGAAGCTTTAAAAATGGATTGGGCGAGCTAATGTTCCCGGAACTGACCAATTTTATTTTTAATTTATTAACTTTGCCGCATAGCTCTGCAGATGCAGAAAGAAAGTTTTCGTCCCTTAATCTTATTAAAACAAGTCCTAGAAATAAGTTAGAAGTTAAGACTATCCATAATATTATGGTATGTAAAGAATTAGTTAAAAATTAAATGCATTATGTATGGTCTCCTGCAAGAGACTATAAGCCCATAAAGTGAAACCAAAATGCAGGCTTTGACAATCACGGAAAAAACTATTAGCACTAAGAACTTTCTACAATGTGTCCAAACATTTTTATTTTTATTTTTTTCTGGTAATTTTCCATGAAAATATAGTTTGACCTAAAACAAAAAAAAAACATGAAAAAATATAATCTGCTTAAAAAGATTAAAATTCGCATGATTATATATTGAATTCTCCTGAGATTTGATCAGAGAAATAATATTTTTATGTTTTTTGTTGTAGTATTAATTAAATTTTTATAAAAAATAACGGAACAATTATAATTAAAAGTTTGCGTACATTGCAAAAAGTTTTCTGTGCCAATATTTTTTTCCGTGAGTGTAGTTCCTTTTAGTTTGATTTTAAGCTTTAATTCTTTAAATAATTTTGTTAAAACTTAATATAGTGAAGTGAATTTATTTGTGGTAATTTATGTTTAAAACTTGTTGTTTCTGTATTGAAAAATAATAAATAAATAAAAACCATTCGTACTTTATTACTGCAAAATAATCTTTTTGGCACTCTCAAAAGCGTTTTGGTACGTTTTTTGGTACGGAAAAAAATTTGTGAGTGGCATCACTGAAGTCGAGTCGTCATGCATTCGTTTCGGCATGACGAAACGATTACTCTACTTTGATTAGACGCGTAATGTGCCGAGTGCCTTAACTCGCATCAAAAATGTGATTTATGTTATATGCACGGTTAAAAGTTTCAATTCGATTTAAGAATGAGTTTACATGTGTGTGTCCAAATAACATGGTTTGACTTAGAACGATTTGAAGCATCATATAAACATGGTATATGATAGATTTGTGTTCAGAAAAAAAACACTAAAAAGTCACTGGGCACTAAACCATTTTTCTTTTGCGTTTAAATTTGCAAAAAGGACTAAATCTAGTGCTTAAAGCACCAAGTTGGCAACTATGCTGCTCCTTGTCGAATGTTTTATCTCTTTCCCGGACGACTGTGACGAAACTGTGAAAAATCACTCTTATGCGGCGAAAGAAGTTTTACTTTAAAAAACAACAACAACATACTTTTGTCCTGCTTCACGGCCCCATGTACTCGGTATAGTTAAACATTCATCCCCGCCGTGAAAAAAGCGCAAGACATCGCCGCCAAAAACATATCCGACATATTTCACACGCGAAATACCGGTACCATAAGGCTGTACTGACCAATGCGTTACGTGAAAACTGGCATTTACAATGGACTGTTCGTTTTCCTTGGTTGTGTGCTGTAGATGCATATACATATAAAGTTATTATTATTGACAAAAGAATAAATTGCTTAAAAACATGCACGTACCAAATACCGTTCTGTGGCCACCGAGACTAAAATCAAATCATCGCCTACTCGCACTTTCTCACCTTCAGATCTTTGTTTACTTGCTGGATGCACTGTCCACCAGCAAGCTTCACCTTGGCTGTGTTCTTGCAATCCCACGTCGAAAGACAATTTGTCGTTCGAAGAAGAGGTAGACAGGCAGGCCAAATACTGCAAGCAGATATTAAATTTATTTAAATTAGTGTAAATCTTCATATTTGCATACATATGAACATAATTACATTTTAAGATCAGTAAACCAATAAATCTTATTAACACGTTTACTTACCATATCACTATTGTGATGCCGTAAGAGTATCGCATTTCCATAAAGCAAAGTTCTGTGACCGGATCCAGTACCTTTGCCCTGAAATTTACAAATTTAATAATAAGTATTTATGTGTTTACAGTTATCTTTGTGACTGTTTTTATTTCTATAATAAATTCCGCAATAAAATCATTAAATTCAAAAGAATCGCACGTTTATTGCTGCATATAATATATTGCAAAAAATGGACTATACAAAAGGGTTTCGCGCTTATATAGAAAAATGAATACATATTACAAATATATCATATTAAAGCAAATGGAATCTAAGAAACAATAGAGATATCAAGGTAGATACACATATAGTTATCAATAAGATAGGGTCATATATGTAATACTTCTATATTGCTAGTACAATCTGATCGCAATGAGTTTTCCATTCGAAATCAAAGAAAGACAGCCTATTAAAATTTTTGTGATTGTAGAAGTATACGTGTATATTTGTAAACTACTACATAGAATGAAGTGCCATATCATAACAGGGCCGGTTCAGGGAATTCAACAAACAAACACAAATTTGACGGTCTGATGTTTCTTTCACGCTTTTTTCAAAATTTAATTTTGATGCATAAATGCCTCTTAGAGCACCTGCATCAAAAAGCAAATTAAAAAAAATATATATATATACCTACATTATTTTAGCGGTTAGGGCTCGGTATGACGAATTTTTCCGATGCTCCTCGTTACTTGGAAATCTGAAAAATTGGAAGATAGAAGATCTTTTCCTAACAAAGACAAAACTTATTTACACATAAAGCGGTGTGGTATTTTATATGTTGGCCGAAACCAATAAAGCACGAGTTCAGTGCAAACTTCATTTCTGGGTCATCCTACAGTGGAGTGATCGGAAGGGAATTGAGGCATGCTTCTATACGCGAGGCCAGGGTCCGCAATTGAGTGTATCACATTGTATGATAACCCACGCAGCGAACCAAATGATGCTTAGCAGATTTACCCGAAACCTCCCAGAGACCACACTGGTGGTGCGCACAAGAAGTGATGAAATTCTACTGGGTTCACATGCTCGCCTACGAGCGTTGGTTGTTCTCATTGTACCACGCCACCAGGTCTTCCTGGGCCAGTCCATCCGCACCCATGAACGCCGTGCTGTTATCGCTACATAAATCGCGGCAAGGACCCTGCCGACGGATGAAGGGAGTAAAAGCGTTGAAGAACGCTTGCGGAGACAGATCATCCACCACACCGATGAGAACGGCTCTAGTCGCCATGCATACAAAAATCGCCAAGTATGTCTTCACGCGAGTGCGAGAGCGTTTTGTGCCAATCCGTAGAGTGAAAGGACCGCAATAATTCATTCCAGAGGATACAAACGGTCTTGCAGGTTTAACTCGTCCGGGTAACGAACTCATTTGCCGCTTGAGCATGGCCTCTCGATGGCGTCGACACACGATGCAGTCGTGTACAAAAGACTTGACGGCTTGCCTCACGTTTTAAATCCAAAAACGGCGTTGAAGTATAAGCAGCGTCAGCTGTGCTCTTGCATGTAGCGTTCACGGTTGCCATTTCCAATTTATTTTTCGGACCAAAAAATGGACCAAATGTTAAAAAATTTACCAATTTTTATTACATCGGGTAATCGAGTGGAGTTTATACCTCTTTATCAAGAAAATATGACAATTCAGTTTTTATATCGACTTTTTTTTATATAACATCCAAAGTGCATTAAAATTGTATATTATTAACATTATACTATTTATAGTTTTATATTATAATTTGTTTTTTAAATTTGATTTTACTAATGATGCGCTCAGCTGCTGCGGAACTGTGAGGTAGATTAAAAATATTATGAACTAATCACACAATTCTCCAAAGGCCGCTTCACCCACTCTATCTTTAATCACACTTACTTGATCCCAAAAACGGTCTATATAGGTAAATTTTTTGAATTTACCTTCACTCAGCCTCAATTTGCGAAATTGAAATTCAATTATGTCTGCATCATTTTTACCGATTCCAGAAAATGGGCGAGTAGCGCAAAATTGATACATCAGTATCAGAAAGAACTTTATGTGGTGTAATAATTTCAAGATGTTTAATATCTTTTCGATTGAAATCGAATATTATTTTCATGTGCTAAATGCTATGATTTAAGTTTAGCTACCTTTCCATTTTTTTACCAGCCACTTTAGTCACCGAGTAATTGAAATTAGCAAGAAACCGCGATATTGCCATATACATGCCATATTTGAAGATGTGGCAAGGCGAGTTCACACTTTTAGCAGGTGTTGCCAATCGGCCCTATGCTGAATATCGTCATCGTCGACGATCGTCAGCGCATCAGTAACATGGCTGACGATGTCCGTATCGTCACTTTTACTGACGATGAACATGTTCAACATGGGGCGGAATATTCATCAATTAAATAGAAAAAATTGAAAACGCGAAACTATTGCATGATAATAATCCTGACCAAAGGCTTGTGAAATGGACCATTTTCAAAAGAATTGGACCAATGGACCAAACGAAAAGAAGTGGACCAAATTTGGTCCATTTGGACCAAAACGGCAACCGTGTTCGCGTTGTCTCATGAGCTTGTCGGATTAAGAGGACGGAACCTCGGCAAGATCATCGGGAATCGCTAATCCTGTCTCATTTCCGCCTTAAGGAGTCGACCTCAAACACGTAGAATCAGGTGCTCATCTAAGAATGGATTTATTGAGAGAAACTTATTTAAAGATGACAAACCTGAGTTGCCCTTCAGCAGAATCAATACTTCGTCATCTAACTCTCGAGCACTTACAACATGTTGACGAAAGTGTCGACGTCTCGGTATCGTATCAGGAAGGTCACTGGCCTTAGTAACGGCGGGATGGAACTGAAGCGGATCCAATAGTCGGGCGACCTTCCTAAGCATTCTTCTCTTGGAGGGAACGTCTCTTGTCTGCTCAAGCTCAACTCAGCAGTCACCGAATCTCATTTAAATCCCAGGACCGAAATCTAGCCGGAGTTGAATGTATAATTGGAAATAGAGGCGTTACTCGCCAAACACATCGTTACATGATTATTGTTTGAATTCTATTTGCTCAGCCTAAACTTCCCCGCAGATAAAATATCATCTACTTTCCTCGCGAGTTCTATTCTTTCACTGAAATTCGCACAGCTTATCAAAAAGTCATCAACATAGATCTAGGTCAGGATTGCAAGAGCCGCTTGCTCCTCGTCTCGAATTATATTGTAGTTATCGACTGCATTCTGTTGAAAAGCAGGTACGACGTTGTAAGGGCTTCAGAAGATAAACACCGATATTCTACAGGTGACTCTCACCATATGATTCTATGGAAGTCGGAAATAACTAGAAGCCACCTGAACATCTTCTCAATGTTAGCGGTAATCGCCACTGGGTATCTACGACATCGCAACAGTATGCTTACAAGTAAGTCCTGAATGGTCTTGCGATCTATAATTAGGCTAAGCTGCGATCCCGGATTGCGCAAGATACGAGCCATGCGTTGAACCAATGCCTCTCCATAAGCATATGCCCGCGCAGTTGCCAGAAAAGTTATTGGCTTCGGTTGGGCAACGATGGCTGTTGCAGGAGATGGCGCGGCTGGAGCATCGAGTGGGTGAGCTTATCGGGGGTGACCATGTTTACCTTTATATGCTGGACGGCTTTCGCTTTTGAATGGCCATTGATTGGCCGCATCCTTTGATTGAGAATGCGGAGTTTTATGCCTTTGGTGATCAAAGGTGTTTGATCGTACGGCATACTTTTGAGTTTTAGTTATTTGGGGGTGCTGTTTTTGATGCACATGCAATAGGGAGTTGTGCCGGTTGTGGCAATAAATGCATGTGAAATGGGAAGTACATTCTACCAATTTGTGGGAGTAAGCAAGACAGTTCTCACACATATCGTGTGCTCTTGTGAATTCTTTACAGTCTTTAGTGCGGAGAGTCTTGAACTTTGGACATTTTTTTATTGGATGTGGGATCTTGCACAAATAGCAAGTAAACAAAAATTTAGTGTTTGTCTCTGGAGATCGAGTTTTATTATTTTTCTTGGGGACCGACTTCTTCGTAGATGCTTTTGGGAAGAACATATTTATTCTTTCGAGAACTTCGAACCTCGACGGGAGAAAATTATTCATTTCCGACCATGAGGGTAGCTCTCGTGATGATGATAGCGATTGCTCCCAGAGGCATAAACTTTTTTCAGGGAGCTTCGTTGAGCAAATATTTACAAGAATTGGGTCCCAACTGTCTGTCGAGACGTTTTGTGAATTTAAAGCGGACAAGACAGTTGTTTATTTTGCTTTGGAGATTCATGATATTTTCAGCATTTTCGGAGTTGATGCGGGGTAAATTCATCAAAGTTTTTATTTCAATATCCACCAGTAAGCGCCTATTTTAAAATCGGGCTTTTAGAGCCTCCCAGGCCAGATCAAAATTATCGTCTGTGAGGGGATATTTTCTGACGATTTCGGCGGCTTTCCCTTGTGTCTTATACCGGAGATAGTATAACTGGGTTTTAATATGTTCGTAAGCTGGGATATATGTACATATGTATGCATGTGTATACTCGTACAAATGCATGCAAACAAGTGCATCAAAGGGTGCTCACGACAGCACGAGATTGAGGGGGGGATAAAAATATGTATATATATGTTTGGGCATTCGAGTGTGTATGTATGTACGTATATATATCTATACATATATACATATGTACTACTTAAATAATTATGTATGATCTGTGGCCGAAGTATATAATTGGCTACCATTTAGAGTTTCAGTGCTCAAAGTGACAATTGTGAATTTAAAGGAAGTATATGATAATTAGGCACATCTGCATATACACATGCGCAAGAGATTAATTTGCGCCAAAATTGCCGAAAGTGAGCTCGTGGTTACAATTAGTCTGTTCCTTTGAACTTCGGACTAAAACCTGTGGAACTGTCAAACTACAATTTTACTCTCTCAAGTGAGAGTAAAAGGAGAACAGATGCAGAAGCACTATTTCCTGTAAAAACGTCAGTCGGTTTGTTTACATGTCATTGGTACAACACTGATTTGGCCGAAATATCACTGAATAATTATTAAAATCTATACATATTCAAATATTTCTTTGTTTACTTCCATTTTATAGCAAATATGAGGTTATTTGCTTTCACCGCTTTCTGTTTTTGTTTGCACATGTAAATCAGCTGATCGTTTGACACTTTTCATGAACTTACAGGAAAACAAACTCCGGACTAAATCCTGTAACTTCTGATTAGGAACAGCTGCTCAATTACTCTCTCAAAAGTGTTCCCACTTACAGGTTTTATGTCAATAGGAACGACTTCCTGTAAGTTCTGACTAAATCCTGTAAACCGGACTGCTATTGGAACATACTAATTATCATACTATAAAGCAAGAAATGCATAGATCAGAGAGGATTGATCTTTTGACCTGCACATGCTACAAGCACGCAAGAACGATAGAATACAAGATTGCGCCAATCAAGCTGAGAGCAACTGGCCATGACGTCAAGAAATACCAGAATGAGAGAGCAAGACGAACTCGACAAGAAAAAGAGGAAGCATCGAACAAAAGGCAGTATTGCCAAGTTTTGAATTTGAAAAAGCACGAAATTTATATTGGTGTATTTTACGGACTTTATATACATACATAATTTTATTGTAAGGATGCCGATTCAAATTAATAAAAATTAATGTTTCTTGCACGACGGTCGATTTCATCTGGCATGATTGAAGGTGCTGCCACATATTTTGTAGTCGCTTATGTCACTGTGCCATGATTTTGTTAAAATTTTTGTAAACTGGCTTACCACACTTACAATTGCTATAAATTTTGCTTCCAGTTTTTTAAGATTTTCTAATTTGGTGTCTTCAAACTAAAAACAAAAACACCAAAAACACACCATGCACGAAACTCAAAAATTTTAGCGTTTTGAATACCCACTAAATTTGGTGCGAAAAGCATAAAGTTGGCAACAGTGAATGTAAACAAAAGTATTTAATGACGTCAGCGATTGGGTGGATACTGTCAAATCGACGAAGAGAGGGTTAGCGGTCCGCGAATTGCGCGACCTTTATTTTCTGGATCGTGACAAGCACGGATATACATATGAGCATACATACTGGTTTGTTTATGGGCAGAGGTGGGCACTACCACAAACAAGCGTTAGCTAAAGGTGAGAATGTGTTAGTGTGCCTACTTAATTTTGCATGCGTTCGCGTTCTCATCGTTACGCTCTTGCGTGTATACGTAAAAACGATGATTACGCTCTTTGAGCGTGTGCTCGTTCTCTGCCCATGCCTGTTTATGGGTAAGGGTCAAGAATGATAGAATACAAGATTGCGCCGATCAGAGAGGATTTTTGAGAATAACTTTTGTGTGACGTCACACTGGTGCAATTGCGAGAGAGAAATGCCAAAACGTAAGCAAGAATGGAAGAAGAAAAAATTTTGCAAGGAAAAACGTAAACAAGTTGCACCAGTGTGACGTCATGCAAACAACGAGTCTGTCAAATTCGTTAAGAGAGGAATAGCGGTTCGAGATCGGCGCAACCTTTGTATTCTCTCAATCGTGGGTAAGGGTACTGCATACGTGAAAAGAGCGCGAGAACTACAATTAGCTTATTTTGCTTTTGCTATTTTACTGCCGAATATTTATTAGCTACTCAAACATAGATTAACTGGAGCTAATCAGTGAGTGAAATGTGTATTTACATATGTAGATATCGAGAAAGCAAAGGGAAATGCCAAAATGAGAAATGAGTTTATTCTCTGCAAAAAATTGTGCGACTAATCTCTAAAGAGAGTATTCCGAGATTACTCTCAATCGGGTACAATTGAGCATTAATTAGTCGCAACTTATGGGTATAATTGGAGATCAATTAGTCCACAATTCATCTCTAACGGGTACTATTAAGGATTTAATGATATGTACGCACTTAGTCAATGAAATTTCATGTGCGGCGTTGGCTCGCAGAGAGAGTATTCGCCTAACAAAACTGAACACCCCGGTTCGAATCTCAGCTGGCACAAATTTTTATTTTTATTTTTTAAAAGTGACTAGTCGCTTTTTATACCCGTTCGGGTATAAAGGTGAACAATTAGTCTCTTCATAGAACATGCGCGAACAAAAGCGAACAGTTCATTCTATATAAAGAGATCAAAAGTGGTATAAGTCGCATGTTCCTTTGCGATTGCTCCCGGAGTCATCCCGGATTAGTCCCATCTTTTGTAGGGTTGCTATATACATACATACATATATGTTACACACATGGGTATGTGTATATATGTATGGACATACATATATTTGTACGTGTGTCCATACTCATGTGCAGAGGTGGGCACTACCGCAAACAAGTGTGAGCTAAAAGTGAAATGTTTAATGTGCCTAATTCATTTTGCATGCTGTCGTCTTCTCATCGTTGCGCTCTCGCTTGTATACGTACACGCGACGCTTACGCTCTTTTAACACCTGCTAACTCTCTGCCCATGGCTGCTCACGTGCATTTGATTTTGTTTATGAGCAGGCCTAGTTGGGTTCACTGACCTGACATAATAGAGAGCGCATATAAGAGACTATTGCAGAAGCATAGATATTATTAGTTTTCTTTTAGGAGTCAAAAATAGTGTTATTGTGTTAAGGGATATTTTGCCTCTGACTTATGTATTTACTTGTGTTTAAGCGGAAAAAAGCGAATACTTCCTTACGACATTTTATGCCATTGGATTCGGGAATTGCTGCAGTTGGTGAGGTTATCCGTTAATTGGTTAGTGGCTGTTGTTTTCCAGAATACGAGTTTGATGCTTCACTTTGTTAAAAGGCCTTTTCTGATCCTAGTTTTGTTGTTATACTTTTTATATTGTGTGGATTGTTTATATTTTTTAAGTTGAATGCAAACGGGTACAATTGGCGCATATATCTTTATTGCAGATTTTTGTTTGCATTTGATTTTGAATTTAGACAGTTTCTAGTTTTGTGTATATATATTTTTAGTCCATAATTTCAAAAATTCCAAATTTTTGAGTTGTGTCACTTTTGAAGATCGTGTGCGTTATACATATGCATGTATGTCTTTTTTGGGTTCACTTCGATTTCACATGCATAATGCAAATGTACATAATTGGTCGCGGTTCACATTTGGCGACGAAGGACCATGTTTAAACGCGAGATGGCTCCTTCTACAGAAAATAAAGCATCCGCGTTTAAGTTCGTAATTTTAACAATTTTCTTTATTGTTTATATACACTTAAGACTAAGAGATAAGGAAGGGTTGCGCGCGTTCGTGGACTGTATAACTCTGTGTGATGTATGCATGCTGTCGAGCCGGTAGTGAAAGCAGTGACAGCATACATATTGTCTGGGTAATAACGCATATTGAAGCCGATGCTTCAACAGACGGTAATGCCCGTTTTTAAAAATGGTAACAGAAGTGGCGTACGTAATTATAGACCTATTTCCAAGCTTTCCGCTATTTCGAAAATCTTTGAACATACAGTCAATGCAAATTGAATTTTGCAGTTAAATCTATTATTTGCCCATATCAGCATGGGTTTGTCGCTGGTAGATCTACTGTCTCCAACCTCGCTGTTTTCAGTGAATGTTGTTTCGAGTCTTTTTCGTTAGGTTTTCAAGTTGACTGTATTTATACAGACTTCTCAAAAGCGTTTGACAGTGTCACATAGTAAATTAATTCAAAAGCTTGCTTGCATTAGCTATTTTCTGCGTTGGTTGGAGTCGTACTTGTGTAACAGACGGTGTGTTGTCTCAATTGACGGGGCTACTTCTAGCCCGTTCGTTCCATCTTCTGGAGTGCCACAGGGTAGTGTCTTAGGTCCACTTCTTTTTATACTTTTCATCAATGACATTAGTAGCTGTTTCTCTTTTGCAAAATTTCTGCTTTATGCGGACGATTTAAAAGTTTTCTCTGTAATTAAAAACACATCTGATGCAATTAGGCTTCAAGATGATATTGATAAGCTTCATTTGTGGTGTCTGAAGTCACGCCTTTCCTTGAACATTAGTAAGTGTTTTCAACTAACGTACTCTAAAATTTCCAATCCTCTGCTTACCAGCTATCATATATCGGCTAATGCTCTAAATCATGCAGATGAGATAAAAGACCTTGTCGTAGTGTTTGATGACCGACTTTCTTTCAATAAACACATTAGCTATGTAACTTCAAAGACGTATTCTGTTCTAGGCTTTGTAAGACGCAATGCCTCAAAATTCTCGGATCCTTAAACATTCAAGTCACTGTATTCGTCATTTGTTCGGTCACATCTCGAATATGCGGTTTTTATTTGGAGGCGGTATAATCAGAATGCTATAAACGTGTTCAAAAAATTTTTCTCAAGTTTGCCCTTCGCTGTTTGAACTTCTCAGATCCCGTGCCGTCATATTCTTCACGTCTCATGCTTTTGAATTTCAAGTCCCTAGAAAGTCGCAGGTCTGTCTTGTGCCTTTCGTTTACATATAATATTATTACGGTATTGTTGATTGTCTGGTTTTGTTAGAGAGAAGAAGATTTAATGTCCCCAGGCGATCCCTTAGAAATCTCATTTCATTTTATGGTTGTAATGTTAGAACGCAATACGCCAGTAATGCCTCGATAGTGCCATCCGTGAATTTAAGGCCATGAATAATGTAGTCGAGGTAGACTTTTCAGTCCCAAAGACAGCTTTTCTAAACCTTTTGAATTCCTATTTCTAGCTTTATGAATTATTTCTAATAGTTCTATAATAATGTTGTACTCTTCTAGTCTGTAATGTTATTATAAAACCATAGACTAAATAAATAAATAAATAAATAAATAATCTCCATAATTCGAAAGTCACGCAAGGTCTCATGCGCCATGCCAGCAATAGCTAGTAAGATCTTTGATGATTCCTCTGCAGCTACTTTGAGGTTCAGGAAGCGCGACACGTGATTTTCAGCAAGCTGTTTCCTGTTGTCGTAGCGCTCCTTCAAACCTTCCACACCTCCTCATAGCCAACAGAGCAAGATCTATACATAGAAGGTCGTGCAATCCGCGAAATAAAAATTGCCTCTCTCTGCGCATATCGTCTCAGGGCGATTTTTTACTTTCACGCCTTCATGCCGAAAAGCCACAAAACTTGATTTTTCACAGCGGCCAATTTTTGCGAAATTTGCATTCAAACTCGCTATATCTCAGACGTTTATGATTCGATTGATTTGAAATTTGTACACAATAAAATAGATTCTATTTTGATGAGGCTAACTGCACTTCTTAGTACTTATTTAAAACGAATTGGCGGATGTTTTAACATTTTTATAAAAATTAAGGAGGTGATTTTTACAAATGCAAAAGTTGTGTTATGAAGTTTAAAATTTTTGTTTTATTTTAATGCAGCATTAAAGACAAATATATGCGGATATTTTTGGTAAAGTTTCAGGTTTAGACAACAAGTAGTTCTAAAGTTATAACAATATTATGATGACACCTCCGAGCGGTCGCTCTCCTCTAAATGACAAATATTTTTAGTGGGCACTTGTACAAGTAATTTTGGAAGTAATATTTATTAAGTGAAATGTGGAAATGCATGAATTTATCAGTGTTATATAACTATTACGAAACTTAATAGACATACTTACATACATACATACATATACAGTAAATATGCACGTAACTCCATACATATACACTGAGAAAAAGGATTAGTTTCGACAACTAAAGATATTTAGTTCCCGAATTTTGACAATATTTGGGAACTGTTACCAAGGATTGGGAACTATTACCATCGATTGGTTATTATAACTAAATATATTAAAGCTTCTAATATTCATCTAGGTTGTAACAAATCGTTAATTTAGTTGAAGGGTTTGGTTAATACTAATAAATATTTCTTTGAAGCATATTTCTACAAATTCCATTCAACTTAACGTATGGTTCATAAAAGGATGTTATTAAGCTCTGCTAATGCAGATAAGCTTTCTTTCAACACGTGGTTTAGTCATAGTTACCAAATCTTAGTTGAGGCAACCACGATTTGGTTATTTGGTTTGAGAGTGGAACATATTCATGCTTGTGAGCCACCCCTAAAGAATGCTGAGCGCTCTCTGAGCACATACAAAGAGCGCCAGCTGAGCAATGCACACAGTCCCACTTATTGAATCGTTTGAATGCGCTAGTATGCCGACCATTGCATTGTGCGTGGAAATCATTGCTCCGCTACCGCTGTTCGTATATGGGTGAAACACGCATGTGGTCCCAGAGCGCTCAGTAAGCTATGGCATGTCGATCGCTGCGCCATGTGTGCTATGACATGCCCATACTTGTTTGGCACAGTTTCAGTTTTGCTATCATCGCGGGTTGTTTCGGTGCGCGCATAGTTTAAAATTTAATTAAAAATATAAAGTTCGATGCCAACCGGGGTTTTTCAGTGGATATATAATTCATGTGAATTATAATTTGAAAGTGTCTATTTAGCTAAGGAAAAAGCAAAGCAGTATACTTCCAGCAGATATTGACCTGGGTTTTCGCACGACTGTTCCTGTTTCATCGTTGTTTTTTAGGAAATTCTTATCACCATATACATATGTATTATTTACTTTAATAACTAACTTATGTAAATATGTACGTATTTTTATGCTTAATATATGCAAATAAAAGAAGAAAGTAAACACAACAAACATCGAGTAAATTTTTATTTGTGTCAAACTGAAACTTTTTTCCCAATAATAAACGGTTAGCTGATTCAAGTCTACGGCAAGTTCACAAGATTAATTGAAAACTTGTATCAACCAAAGCATTGTTTATATTTGCTCAACAATGATTTTATTCAACTAACAATATTGTCCAATCAAGGTAGTCGTTTTGTAATTATTAACAAATATACATTTGTCCCAACTAGAAGTCTTAAGTAAATTGCAGACTTTCGTGAACTATATATTTATTTCGCCATATCCAACTATGCCACTTGATCACTATAACCAAATCTTGGTTATTATAACTAAACCTTTTTCTGGGTGTAGTCAAAATAGTTATTCGTACAGTGATTTTTTCACAATATTCGCAATGTTTTAAATTTTTCGTTAATTTTTCACGAAAATTCTGTTTATATTTTAACAAAAACCATATAAATGAAATTTTCAAACTTTTTGCAAAACTTAAAAAAATTATACAAATTTTCATCAAAATTTTGAATGACAGTTTTTAGAACAAATTTTGTATGCAGAGTTGTAGCTCATTCAGTTAATAAATCGCAAGCATCAAGCCGCTTTAAATTACCTTTGATTTTTTAGAATTTGTTTCTCAAGGGTGTTATATATCTGCTTCCATGAGCAAAATGTAGTTTTGCATGGAAGAAAACGTTCAACACCATTGATAAAATAAAATTTCAAATGTCAACGCAATATTTCTCTAAAAAATGTGAGTCAAAATTTTGAAATATAGATGAAAATTTGTAGAATTTTTTAAGTTTTGCAAAAAGTTTTAAAATTTAATTCGTATGGTTTTTGTTAAAACATCAACTATATTTTCGTGAAAAACTACCGAATAATCATTATTAAAAACATTGCGAATATTGTGAAACAATCACTGTACGAATAACTGTTTTGACTATGTATGGAGTTACGTGCATATTTCCTATGTATGTATGTATGCATGTAAGTATGTCTGTCAAGTTTAGTAATAGTTATATAACACTGATAAATTCATGCATTTCAACATTTCACTTAATATTACTTCCAAAATTACTTGTACAAGTGCCCAGTAAAAATATTTGTCATCTAGAGGCGAGCGACCGCTCGTGGGTGTCATAATAATATTGTTATAACTTTAGAACTACTTGTTGTCTAAACCTGAAACTTTCCCAAAAATATCCGTATATATTTATCTTTAATGCTGCATTAAAACAAAACAAAAATTTCACACTTCATAACACAACTTTTGCATTTGTAAAAATCACCTCCTTAATTTTTATAAAAATGTTAAAATATCCGTAATTTTGTTTTAAATAAATATTTAGAAGTGCAGTTAGACTCATCTTCTTTAGAATAGTATCTAGTTTATTGTGTACAAATTGCAAATCGATACACAAACGTCTGAGATATAGCGAGTTGAAATTAAAATTTCGCAAAAATTTACCGCAGTGGAAAATCCGATTTTGTGGCTTTCTCTACATACAGGTATGAGTAAAAATTTGGTTAAAATTAACTTTAAATGTATTTTCGAATAAGCTATCGATTACAATTGGTTTGAAATCGCTTCACTTCATTTCAATTTTATGTTTTTTCACGCTGCTTGTTGTTTCCGCTGCTTGTTGTTGTCGGCCAATTTTGCGAGAAAAGAATAACGGACCTGCGCATTGCGCAACCTCTTATATATAAACCTTGCCAACAGAGTATATACCTCCAACTAAGGGTACAACTCGCACTGACTGCTTGCCGTAGCTTACCCAACTTATACGCTTCAGGGTAAGAGGACCAATGCACACGTTTTTCAAAAGCATCTCTGAATGCCTGTCAGTTACAGATATCTCCATCATACTCCGGAATAGCTATCGGGTCTAGCTTCAAATCGACTGAAAGCCTCTAGATTCATGGTAGGACCTGTGCGCCCTCCTACACAAGGAGTGGCATTCATCTCCACTCTGGATGTTGCAATGCGTCGATTCCACTTGCTGCATGCTTCGCTGTACAGCTCTTCAACCATTTCCCATGGTATATCATGTGCACCTATGCAGCTTCCCCTAGAAGATGATTGTGATTCTCGACGAATAGCGCGAAATGAGATTCAAGCGATCTTAGCTCATGTTCCAGCTGATACACATCATGGGTCTCAATATCAGCTTCCAGTACCCTTTCATGTATACAGCGTATGGATTTTACGGCAGACGAACGCCAGTTTAGCTCCGCCATACCGAAATATATATATGTATATAGTATTCGGTATAGTTTGTCCTCGCAGTAGGCACCAAAATGTTAAACAAAGGACTCCAATGATGTCCTCTGTAAATCGTACGTTTATTGCTGCATAATATCGCAAAAAAATTAGTATACAAAAGGGTTTCGCGCTTATATAGAAAAACTAATATAACAATAATACCGTATTATTATGAGAATCGTTGACTTAGTTCTCAAAATTGAGATTTTAATGCCATAAGATAGCACAACTAAAAATACATTACTTGTTGTTATGCAGTGGTACGAAAACGTGCTAAGTCCAAAAAAAATCAAGAAAAAAATATAAACACGTCTGTCCGTGCACAAGAGAACTCGAGCAAAAATTAAGGTATCTTAACGAAATTTGGTAAGTACGTTACACCTTATCCAAGGTAGGTTTGTATTGAAAATAGGCGAAATCGGACCGTAACCACGCCCACTTCCCTTATAAAGGTATTTTCAAAAAATGCAGGAACTACTATATATCAGTAAATATTGGATGCAAATTTTTGAAAATTGGTATGTGAAGCAGAATTTCGGTTATGATGAAATGCTGTATCTCAGAACCCATTCAACAATCCTTACCAAGCTCGGTGCGAGCCTTGCTTAGGGTCTACCTAAGATATCTGTTGAAAATCTTTGAAATCGGGCAATGACTACGCGCATCTACCATATAACGATAATTTAGAGAAACAAGAAAACTGGGATAAATCAATAACTACTAAAGCTAATTCACTTAAAATCGATGATTGCGAAACCACTTAGCAGAAAATTTGATTAACATAAATTTTCCGATAATGGGCGTGGCGGTACAATTAATAACCTTCGTACGGAAAAGCACTTCGTTTAAAATCATTCAAATTGGACCAAAATCACACCTGCTTCCCGTATATTTGTATAACGGTACATTTCAGAAATACGGAAACTCTGATATTTCAAAAACTGAGGACATTTATTTACTCCGGTTAATACTTATGACAATCTCTTAACAATAAATAAGACTGCTATAGACTTTTAGGAAATGGGGCGGGGCACCGCCCATTTTATGACTACAAAGGTGTATCTCGGTAACCACTTTATCGATTTCTACCAAACTTGGTTCAATTATATAATTGAGTTTAACTCAGTATATGATCGAAATCGTTTGAAATCGGAAAGAACATCCCTGCTAGGTAGTTTTGAGAAAGTTGAAACGACTATATTTGATACCTGCGCCGGATATATAAAGTTCGGTTTCGCCCGAACTTATACTTTTTACTGGTTTTTAATTAATGTCCTTTATAAATGGTACATAAATTTACGACTTAAAATAGTTTTTTTTTTATTTAAAAATTGAAACAGTAATGAATTACAATTACAATACATATAAATAGGGTTGCCAGATTTTTTATGCGGGAAATCTGTATGTTAGACTTTTTCATGCTAAAAAAACAATACTTTTCAGTACACTTTTATTCAAAGCGAAATTATGAAAGCAAGTAACAGATAATACTTTACAACGCCAGTGTACTTATTTCTAACAATATTTTGGTATATAATTAAAATATAGTTCATAAAAAATAAAAATGTTATTCATTTTAACATGAGTGTACACATCATTGTACACAGGAGCCAATAAATTACACAGTAGGGAGGCAAAAATATTACAGTTAAACGGCCAAATACGTAAACTTAATTTTGGCCTCTAGATTACGATGGCGTTTTCAGAAAATCCGTATCACGTCAAAATTTTGAGATATTTAGGGGGGAAATTTTAGAGTTCTGAAAGTGAATTTTTCGTCGTTTAAAACACTGTGCTCAGGTTTCGAATTTTTTTCTGGGCAAAGGGTTTGATAACTGATCTTACTTAACTGGGATCATTAAAATTCAATGGCGTCCTCCATTTTTCCAGATTGGCTCTAGTTTTCAAGATAACGGTGCTTAAATTTTAAGTTTTTTGTTAAAAATTACCCCAGTTTTAAGGTTATTTTACTAAAATTTTGCACGTGGGTGTATTTTGATATTACTTTAGCTATTGCTGAAAATCATGGAAATCGGTTCACTATAACATATAGCTCCCATACAACTGATTGTTCAGATATGTGGTTTTGCGTTACAACTCATATTTTATTTCGTAATACTTTTTTATAATAGTAGTTTATACACCGCTTGGACCTGAATTTGGGTTCTTTTCAATCCCACTCTGGTATATTTTTGCAGTTTCTGTTTTACGAATGGCTTTTTAATACCTTTTTTGTACTGTGAAAGCTGTTGTTCGTTAAAGTCAAAGTGACTGAGTAATGCTTTCAAAAGGGCGGCGGTCTATACCGCGTCTATTTCACATAAGTTTGGAACCAAAAAACAAAAACCGAAAATCTACGCGCGCGATTACTGTCATATTAATTGATAAAAAACATCAAAAATTTTGCGAAAAACTTTTATTCATCATATCATTGTCTTCGGAAACTCCTAAAGATGAAAAAAATTAAAAAGCTTTGCAATAAATTAAACAAGTTTTGTTTCGTTTGTGGTAAATTCGTTTTGAAATCACGCACGTATTTCGTGCGATGAATTTTCGGTGGACAAAAAAACGATTTTCGTTACCATTCGGTTTACCAATGATTTGGACAAATCCCACAAAACACGAAGCTGAAAATTGTTATGCATGCACCAACAATACATTTGGTTTCAATCGAAAAAGTAAGAAAGTTTAAATAAAACCACCTTAATCGCCGAGTGTAAGAAATAGGTAAAAGTTTCTGTATGTTTGGAAGGTACCACGCCTAAGTATAACCAACTTTGGAAAGTCTGCAGCAGGTGTCCAAATTAAAAAAAAAAATGGTGCTGAACTTTTTTAGTTTTTGTCCGCCGAACAAACAAATTTAACATTTGTATATCGATGGCTGAGTAGAAGATCTACCTATCTCGACAGCCAGTTCGAAAACACCCTATCTCAGAAAACTTTTCAACAACGCCCTACTTCAGAATTTGATTGAAGAACGCATTATTTCAGAATTTTATTGAAAAACATCCTATCTCAGAATTTTGTTGAAGAACGCCCTATCTCAAAATACATTAAAAAATGTGCTCAGATAGGGCGTTTTTAAATCGGCAGCTGAGATAGGTCGATCTTCCACTCAGCCATCGATATATGCATATATATGTACGTACATATACTCATAAATATTTAATTCAATAGATCGGTTTTGTGTCGTCTACAAAGGTCTACCGAGCGCTCATTTACCTGTTGCACATAGTGATGCATTACAAGTTCCAAATCTTCCATCCGAACTCGCAACTGTCTATGATTACAAACAGTCTATGGTAACGCCATTACCACTTGATGATGGATCTGATTACATTCCGATTGAAAACAGTTTACCGTCTTTTATATCCCAAGAACACCTAAACAGCATTGTGCGTAAATTAAACCTCTCCCATAACAACGCAATGATTTTGGCATCAGAACTGAAAAGCGTGAATGTTTTAGCACCATGAGTAAAAGTAACGGCCTACAAACATTGACAAGATCCGTTTATGCCATATTTCAAGTTATCGGAAGATGGCACTCAGGCTTATTGCATTGATGTTGCAGGTTTGATGAATGAAATGGGAATTACTGACTATATAAATAATACCTTTCCAAAACTTTCCGTTGAAAAAATTCGTGAAGGTAGTTTTTTGATTGTATATGAGTGAAAATCTCTCAAGTGGTTGTAAACCGAATGAAGTGATTTATGCGAAAATATCTTGACCGTCCAATTTTGGGCGGTCCATTTGAGAGATTTTCGCTCATATATTTATATATATATTATATCTCTCTCTTGCTTTATGAACCCTATAATTTTTATTTCAGGATGGGCCGAACATCAGAAGATTAATGAAGGATCAAGGCTTCTTGGAAATTCTTGATGGCACAGCAGCCGTTGCATGGGATGCAGTTCGAGCTTTAATTAAACACGTTCTGTGTAAAAATCGTTCACCAGAATATACCATTTTTATTGCGAATGGCAAAACTCAGAGGGTATTTCTGCCATGAAAAACAGCTTCTCATAAAAATACAATCGCCGTTCGGAGTCGGCGTAAAACTGTAGGTCCCTCCGCTTTATGTGACAACATCAAGGCGCACGCCCCAAATCGGAGGAGAAGCTCTGCCAAACACTAACATATGTGTAAGCGCCAATCTATATTATTATTATTAGTATATAAACTAATATTATAAAAAAATATTACGTAATAAAATATGAGTTTTAACGCAAAACCACATATCTGAATAATCCGTTGTATGGGACCTATATGTTATACTGAACCGATTTCCATGATAATCGGAAATAGCTAAGGTAATATCAAAATACAGTCACACATATCTCCAAATTTTGACGTGATACGGATTTTCTGAAAACGCCATCGTAATCTAGAGGCCAAAATTAAGTTTACGTGTTTGCCCGTTTAGCTGTGATATTTCAAAACCCTAAAATTTACCTACAGTGTTATTTTATACTTATGACATTTTTGAATAGCATTAATGAGATAATTTCCATTTTCAGTGGTTAAATAACACTGGTCTACAAATTTCAACTTTTTTTCTGCGAATAAGACGGGACCTGGTGTTTCTGAACGGATTTTTCGTGCTGAACACGAATCCGGGGTCAAAAATGTCCCATCACGTCACGTTTTCGAGAAAAAAGGGGTTGAAACCCCTAAAAACAGCGTTTTTGGCCATTTTCGAAAAATTATAGAGCTGAACCCTGACGTGGTACAAATTTTGCATATATCAGAAATTAAAGGCTAAACCGTGCCCTTTCGAATGAGCCCTATGCCGAATTGATCGCGTGCACCCTTAAAGCAGGGGGTGTATTTGTGTTTAGGGGTGCAGGAAAAATTGATCACAGAAAGAATTTAATCTTAAACGATCATAGAAAATTAATAATGCCAAGGTTTTAACTATATTAAAAGTCGCTGATTACGAATCTGCAGTTAGATTTTAAAAATTTAAGATGACGGGTCGAATATGGTGGATATAAAAAATAAACTGAAATTCGCTAAATAAAAATTTTTAAGTCCGCCATATTGGATCCGCCATTTTGAATTTTTAAAATCTAACTTCAGATTCGTAATCAGCGACTCTTAATGTAGTTAAGACCTTAGCATCATTCATTTTATATGGTCGTTTAAGATGAAATTCTTTCTGCGATCAATTTTCCCTGGACTCCTTTTTTCTCGAAAACGTGACGTGATGGGAAGTTTTGGACCCCAGATTCGTGTTCAGCACGAAAAATCCGTTCGGAAACACCAGGTCCCGTCTTATTCGCAAAACCCTTGTAGACCAGTGTAATCAGAGATCTCTATACATTTAATTTTAAAGTTACTTTTAATTTGAAGTTCAGTTTCAAAAATTATATTAGAAGCCGGTTTCTCTCTTTGCGCAAGGAAGCAAACCTTATACTTAAGATCCTCTCAGTTGCTTCGTTTTACATATTTTTTCAAACTGTGGAAAAGTATTACTTTTTAAGAACTTCCTCTATATATCGTCATGGAAAGACTAAAAGCCTGATTATTGCAACTTAACTTAACAGAACGTAGAACTTAGAGAATCAATATGAAAAAGATTTCCACGTGGCATTAAGTTACGTTAAGTTTCTGCTGTTCAATTATAAGCAACACCCATTTAACAGAATTTTTTGAGAGATAGCTGTAAGTTACGTTAAGTTGCTATAATCAGACCATAAGAATTTGCTAACTCTATGTCTTGTAAGCAAAACTCTTTTACAATGTCAGTAAAGTGAGAAAAAATAATTGTAAAGCTGAATTTACATGAGGCGATTTTTTAGGCGATTCAATATTGCTCAAGAAAAATCGTTCGTGTAAATGGGGATTAAAAAATCGCTTGCCTCAAAGTAGACAGAAAGTCAACTTTTGCAGGCGATTATCGCCTCCCAAAAAATCGCCCCATCTAAAGGCAGCTTAAGTTATAGGCAAAAGCCATTCGAATATTCAAATTTGCTGTTATTAAACTGAAAGATTTTTTCGAGATAACTAACAACACTCGACAAAAAAACTTCAGCCTTATTTTTAAATAATTTAAGCTCATCATATTATCGCAACTGGTACGTAACGACCCAGCGATATGCCCATAAAACTATTGATATTCTTGTTGTATTAATTTCTTGGGCCCATCAAACATCATTTGAAACATTTCAACTATAATTAAATTATTTGTTTCATAAAGTATATTGTTTGAATTGAAAATTCAGTACAAATCAGTACAAATTTTCAAAAATCAGGACATTGGCTTACTGATTGAAGAAATGAATAAAATCAGTACGTCTGGCAACCATATATATAAAGCACTAGCGATAACGCCATCAGCTTTACGTATTTTCGGTAGTAATATTAATACTACATTATATTTCACAATACAATTTAATTTTGTTTGTGAAGTATATAAATCTTTTCATGTTTTCTTCGTTTAGTTACTTCAGTAGAAGTTCTTCTATTGTTCGGTTTGATGTTGATTGTCTTATTGAATGTAACGCTACACAGCTTGTAATCATGATTGCCACAATTGGTAACTTTCTATCAAAATTGGGAACTTTTAAATGGTTTGGTCACTTTTATTTCATTTTGGTAACTTTTGCAACTAAACATCTATTTGCATTACTAGAAAGAAATGAATTATGTTTTGAATGTGCGTAATTATAAAAACCCTTCGAGTTTCAGTGGCAGCACTACTGACTTTTGATTATTCCGGAAAAAAAATGTCGCGTGCTTTTTACCAGACCCATCTACCGACATGTATTTCGACACCTACCGCCATATATTTCGACGTACAGTAAATTATGAAAAACCGAAAAAATAGCAAACAAATTAGCAATTTTCGCAATTTACTCGAAATTTTGCACGAGTCAAAGGGACGGTTGAAAGCACCCGCCACTTTTTTTTGTGTGCCGGTGCTATTATTCCGTGAGCCGCAGGTCCAAGTATCGGCACATGCCGAACGAAAAATTACACAACGCCGAAACCGGTTTGTCTCCAAACCAAATTTAAAAAGGGATAATGGAAAAACGTTCCACATTACATCATACTCCTACCCTGTCGGAAACACCATGAAAATGAGAATAACGGTACATGCAGTAATTAATTGATAGAAAAATATTTTCTAATAAAAAAAATTACTATAATTGTCAATAGAATTTTCAATCTTGATAATTTATCAAGAAAATAGATTTAAACTTCTGTGCTAGAACTGGGAGTTCTTGATAAATAATCAAGAATTGACCAATATAAAAATATTGAATTTATTAAGTGCACAGAACCAGGCTGTAAGTAAATACATATTTGTTATGAAATATAGCAGTGTTATTAAGTATATTTTTTTTCGGAGTGAAGAAGGGAAGATTTTGGTATTGAAGATTTGGTAACTTTTGGTAACTTTTCTTAAGAGATTTTGGTAGAAAAAAAATGTTGGCGAGTGGCAACCATGCTTGTAATGATGTGTTTGACAGTAAGTATCTCTTCGATGCAGAATTGACAAATGTGATTTTGTGGATTCTAATTTTTAATATTTTTAAGAATATATATTTTTTGAACGTTGGCGTGCCAAATAAAAAATTTTGGCTCTTTCTGATTGGCTGAAGCAAAAAGATTTCTGATACAACTCTGCGCTGGTTTTCAAATGATTTAACTGGTTCAATTTTCCAACAACAATTGCATGCAATTTTACTTGTTTATGAACATGTTTTGTTCATTTAACTGGTTCAAGCCCATTTAATATGTTTAACTCGACAATTTGAGTATAGTATAACCGTCTGCTTGATTATAAACCACGTTAATTTTTATACCCGAGCGCACTTGTGCACAAGGGTATATTAACTTTGTTCGCATAACGGTTGTTTGTAACAGCCAAAGCGAATCGAGATAGATACGGAGAAATGTATGCATAAATGATCAGAATGAGAGGAGAAGTTATGTCTGTCTGTCCGTCCGTCTGCCCGTGTACACAATAACTCGAGCAAAAATTGAGATATCTTACCGAAATTTGGTATGTAGGTTGCCCTTTATCCAAGGTAGGTTGGTATTTAAAATGGGCGAAATCAGACTGTAAGCCCACTTCCCATATTACGGTATTTTCGAAAAATGCAAAAACTGCGATATTTCAGTAAATATTAGATGCAAATTGTTGAAAATTAGTATGTGAGGTAGAATGGTAGTAAAAAATACTGTTATTAAATTTTTTTGAAATGGGCATGACCCCGCCCACTTATGATGAAATGCTGTATCTCCGTAGCCGCTTCACCAATCCTTACCATACTCGGTACGAGGCTTGGATAGGGTCTAGCTATGAAATCTGTTTGAAAAAGGACAATAACCACGCCCATCTGCCATATAACGGTAATTTACAGAAACACAGACAGTAATCAGCAGGGAACGGATTTTTAAGACCTAAAAACCTATAAAAAAGGCAAAATCATAGAAAATGGTTAAATAAACAATCGGCTATTGTTTTCCGATCGCAAAATATTGATTTTCAATAATTCCATGCCATCTCTACGAAGACTTGTTTTTTTCCATAGAAAATACATAGAAAACTTTGAGCGCTTTCAGCGATCTCAAAATATTTTTTGATTTCAAATTAAAAAACAAGGGTATAATGTTTTTCGCTAAACAATCCTAGGGGTTAGAGCATTAAAATTCCGACTTTACTTTTTGACCACCCTAGTGTGTATCTGTGCAAATTTGGAATAAAACTAATAGAAATTTACATCGCTAAGCAAATTACATACATACATATGCTAAGTGATTTTTGCATAAACAATACTGTGATATTGTTGATGTTCATTACAGCAGTTATGCCATGCACTTGTTTTTCAAATCAAGCACT
>NW_023458561.1:3283495-3291206 GCF_013731165.1 Rhagoletis pomonella | reverse complement strand
AGTGCTTGATTTGAAAAACAAGTGCATGGCATAACTGCTGTAATGAAAGTATCAAAGAAAAAACAATTGTAAAGACAGTGTTTGTTAATTTTATTGGTTTCCCAACTGCATATTATAATGCAAAAATATCAACTGATTAAGGGCATCATCATTTAACAAAAGGTGGCATCTTTTGTCAGAAATAACATTTCCAGCAGAAGAAAAAACTCTTTCTGACGATGCGCTAGTTGAAGGAGTGGCTATTACTCTACGACTGAGTTTATGCAGCAGCGGCATTTCGCATTTGTGTACCTCCCACCAATTAATTATATCGAAGTCCGTACGAAAATATACCTCAATATTTTCATATCGCCGCAGCTCTGCAGTAGCTTTATCAGTTCTGCTCACAAAGGTAGGTTGTTTAAGAAGACCTGAAAACAGCTCAAAGTTGTCTGAAGGTAACAAAGGTGTATCCGCAATTTGTGGTTCCGTTGTACTGTCAGAATTCGCAGTTAACGGTCTCATAATTTGTAAACATTTCTCTTTTGTGTACCTTTGCTCAGATTCGGTAAAGTTCTTGAGCTCTTTTGCTGGCGGGTATAAAAAAAGCACAATTTTGTGCAAATCTGTTAGATTTCAACAGCAACTGTTTTTGCATAATAAAGCAACTTATTTTTCCTTTATAAAGCCGATGCCTTCTGAGGTAACATTGCACTTCTTTTGTAGACTAATTATATAAATGTACGTCAGGTGCATAACTAAATAATTTAGTAAAACTAATATATTTAAAAAAATACTTCATCAATATCCACTTTTTTTAAAATTGTCGTATTCTCTACTAATTGTTTGAAGTCACTGGGTGTCATTCGATTGCTCGACTTGCTTTTCATAACAGCATTTTTCACTCGCTTGACTTGATTTGGAAAGAGTATATCAATGCCATATTTGAAATCAAATGTGTACACTGCAGCTAAACATTGATTTCAAAACTAACTATGAATCTCACTGTTTGTACGGTGTTTCTCACTAACCTTATAGAGTTCACAGCAATGAGTTCATACTGTTTACATAGATGGAAGTGAGTAAACTCATGCTGTTGTCTGATAAATACCCATTCATGCTTACGAAGTAATACCGAAATACTGCACATTAAAACTGGTACATCTGGAGAAAAAACAATCGAATCGCAACAAAAGAAATTAAATTTTAAAGGGGAAGAGTAATACGTAATGATACCCTTAGTAGAAATGAGCGAAAAAATTTGTTGTTTTATAATATAGCTCCAAATATTGCGAAAACCGTGTTTTTACACTTAGAGGTTAGGATAACTCAAAATTCTGACGTGGTAGAGAAATTCTGCAGCCAGTTTTGGATTCAGCACCGAAAAATCTACAAAAACCGATGCACTCAGGTGGCAAAAAGAGATAAAAGTTTTCGAACTGTGTAATCAATCAATAATCAAGAAAATAAAGAAATAAATACTTAACTTATCTGCGTGCTAGCATTTTCAACGCGAATACAATTTTGCAAGAACGGAAGAACGTGGGTTTGCAACTTCATCTTTTTATCAATCATGGTTTGCATTTTAGTGCATTTAAATTTGTAGATTCTTGTAAATTCAGAGATTTTAGTTTAAAAAAAAATCACTAAAAAGGGCACTATGCACTAAATCATTTTGTTTGGCGTTTTAATTTTCAAAAAGCACTAAATCTAGTGCTTAAAGCCTTAAGTTGGCAACTATGATTGCAAGTTCATATATTCATATTTTTGTGATGTAAGACATGGGTACATGTTTACATACATATGTATGTACCTATTTACATATGGCAGTGGTTTCGAACTGTTCAGAATTCCCTCTTGCTGTTGCTTTCGTGCTGTGAAGATCTTTGATTTGCATTTTTTTCTTCGTACTTCTGTCGCGCTGCTCGGCAGTAAATCGACAGTCCAGCTTCATTTTTTTTTTTTGCTTTTACCAAGCCAAATTTATACAAGGCGGGGGTTGGCAAAACAAAAACAACAAGTAAAGAAGTATAATTTCGGACGAAACCGAACTTTATATACCCTGCTCAGGTATCAAATTTCGTCGCCTCAGCTTTCTCTGAACTACCTCTGCATGATAATTAGGGGTGTTTACCCGATTTCAAACGTTTTCGATAATATGCAGAGTTATACTTAATAATATTATTGAACCTAGTTTGGTACAAATCGGGTCGGCGAAAATCCCCTAGATGTATCCTCCAAGCGGGTGCCGACTGGGCAATGGGCATCGCTGCTTACACCGCTGTGGCAAGGCAGGCTTGTTCCTTGTTCCTATGCTGCGGTGGTGCAAGCAGGCGGGACCTAGCCAAGGCCGAGCTGGCCGTATTGGCTCGCCCTGGGGAGGCTGGGGTGGGCATACTTAGGCTATCTCTATGGGGTACCTAGCGGTAGGTATAAAACGCCCACCTAATCCAGGGTGGCATGCGTCACCGTGCCCATTGGATGGTTTGCAGCAGGGACCGTAATAACAGGTACTTTTTTTCAACAGCTAAACTTGGCCAGATATTTTTGAGTCGAAAATAAAAGTTCTTTCCTAATGATAAACAAACCGCTTATCCAAATTAAACAAGTTTCGTATCACCTGAAAGGAGACTAAAATAGCTTTAAAACTGAAATATTTAAATGAGGAAAGCCAGCAGAAAGCCAGCTATTGAAAATTTTTTAAATAAAAAATGTTTTTTAATTACCATAGAACAAACCTTGGGTTAGGTATATGCATTTCTTTTGTATTAAATTATAAAAAAAAAAATAGAAGTTGCAGCCTTCGAACGTTATTTCTGTTTAAAAGCTATGTAAGTCCTCTTTTCTTTGGTACCAAATTTGTTTGATTTGGATAAGCGGTATGTTTACTATCCGGAAAGACTTTTATTTCGAACTTAAAAATATCTGGCCAATTTTAACTGTTGGAAAAAAATAACTGCTATTTACGGTCCCTGGTTTCCAGTCAGGGGCTCTCCGACTATATTTTAACGGCGCCTTCCGGATACCTGTCCGCCTCCGGGAGTAACGGTGGACTTACCACGGCATCGGGCTCTGCCGTGGCCGACCGTTCGTTGCCCTCCTTATTTTTATCAGGTCGCAGAAAGGCTTCGGCTCAGTATGCGACCGAAGAACCAGATGTGATGAATAAAAACAATTTAGCCCCGGATCCCTGCATGCACGAAAGCAAAAGCCCGGGTAAAAATGCCGCCGACGGACACAGAGTTAATAATATCAAAAAACCCTTAGCTACCGCTAGTACGGTGTCAAGTGGTTTTTCCACTTCCATTCAATTAACGGGGTGTACCTGCACACGTGGAGCCCTGGTGCTCTGCCGGCGCTACTCCCGGCCAACGTCCGCTTTGGTGGGGACCCCTGGTGCTCCGCTGCCAACTGTGTGCCGTTGAACGCCTTTCCTCAGAGCCCCGCTCATGGGGTGCTCCGCTGTGTGGTACACGCAAAGCGTTGTTGCTCGAAGCTGCTGACCGCAGACCGATGAATCCAACCTTCTTAATTATGGTAGCAATTGGTTTCCAGCAGACCGACTTTAATTAGAAATAATAACTCTGGCTTATGGTCGATTTCAGGGTACGCGGGCAAATGCCGCCAATTTATTTTTCACCTTCGTCTTAAACCTAGCTGCTATTATACATAAGACAGAGTCCCATTTAATATCGTAAATTCTTAATTCTTAACTGTACTAGATTAGCTTAGGGCGTATCCACATAAGGTAATTTGTAGTAATTTTGTAGGGTTACAAATTGTATGCTTTTATCGCATTATAAAATGGAAAAAGAAGAATTTGACAAAGTGATCAAGTTTGTCATATTCTTCTTGCCATTTATACTTAGAATTAAATTGTTTTGATGGAACGAATTTGGATTTGCTTGAGGAATATTCCTCCTTCTTTCATTCGTTCATTCATAACAATTTAAGTTATGTTAAATATTTAATCAAAAGCTATTATATTATTACAAATTTTATTTATTAATAATTATTAAATTAGCAAACTATTGTATAGTAGAATAAAATGAAGTAGTAATATATGTAGGTAGATTATGCAGTATAGTCAATAACCTGAGCGTATGAATATATTGGATTGAGACGTGCCTACATAAATATATAAGTACAATTTGATTATGGTAAAGTGGAAATCCAATTTTTTTTTTGTATATTTGTCCTCAGATTTTCTGAAATTTTAGTTTTAACAATGCATGGAAAATGTTCTTCGTTTAATAAATTCATTTCATATTTTTGAAAAAAAAATCTTATATTACAATTTTGTGGAAAAATATATTGTAAATACTCATTGACATTTGTTTAGTTTTTCTTGATAGCTAGTTTTCATATTGAAAATGTATACATTTCGAATTATTATTTTTGGTTTTTGTACAGTTCTAATGGTGTTTATGGCTAATAAAAGTAATTATACATACATATACAAGAAAATTTTGTTTTATTTTATTTTATGAATTATATTTTTGTGTACTGCTTTTCCTTTGTTTTTGGCTTCATCAAAAATTGTTACGTTTACACCGTCAATTTTTGTTATTACGTATGGCCCTTGGTATATGTTTTCATGATTATTGCTTGGTTCTTTTTGAATAAGAACTCTGTCGTTAACGCTAATAGATAACAGGCGCGCCTTTTTATCGTATATTACTTTATTTCGAATTTTGCGTTTGTTAATTAATTCTTTCGCAATTTTGTGCCACTTTTAGGCATTCTATATGTATCTTCTTTCGCGTAGTTTTCTTCGTTATAAATCGGGTCAATTTTTTATTTTTTTAAATCGTGAGGCGCTGTGGCCTTTTTCCCAAATATTAATTCAAACAGGGAAAATTTATTATCAAAAACTGTGTTAGTTGTTGTGTTGTGTAAAAATTAAAAATATTTTAGATACACGTGCCAATCGGAAAATGTGTAATTTAAATATGCTCGTAAATATTCATTTAGGACTCTGCGGTTACGTTCGACAGTTTCATGATGGTGTGCGGTTGAAAAATTGTGTAAAAGTTTTGTTAATTCGCAAAAAAATCAATTTTTAAATTCAGTGCCTAAATCAGATTTAATGGAATTCATTACACCTTAGCTTTCAAAAATGCCAGATGCAATCGTTTTCGCGCTTTTATCTGGCACAGCTACTGTTACTAAATACTTTGTTAAATCGCATATAATGGTAATTGCGAACCTATTAACACTCCTCGACTCAGGTAGCGGTCCTAATGTATTGATTACATTAATATCAAATGGTTTGCAAGGCGTTGGCGTTAAAACAAGATTTTCCTTGTTTTTAGGTTTAACCTTGTTTGAATAATTTTTAACAAACTTGGATACATCACGGCTCATATTTTTCAAATGATATTTTGTACGTAACTTTGCATAAAGTGTTTTGATTCCGCAGTGTCCGCCTGTTATTGGGTCATTATGATAAATGGTCATTAATTTCAACTTTTCATCGTCGTCAGT
Source organism: Rhagoletis pomonella (assembly GCF_013731165.1). Taxonomy (NCBI): domain Eukaryota; kingdom Metazoa; phylum Arthropoda; class Insecta; order Diptera; family Tephritidae; genus Rhagoletis; species Rhagoletis pomonella. The sequence goes on along the minus strand of NW_023458561.1, from coordinate 3,285,740 downwards.
TACTTTTTCTACCGGTTCTGTCAATACTATTTGTAAAAATTTTAAAATATTATTTCGGCTAATTTTTAAATTTGAAATTGAGAAATTATTGAAAAATATATCATCTTTTGGCCCTTCTACTTTCTTAATGTTGCGATTGTCGGCTTCAACATCGTGCCTTAAAAGTAACTTGTCTAAACAAGTTGTTTCGTTAACATTCGCAAAATTAAGTCATTTTTGTTTCTTGTGTCTTAAATATGCACATATTTGAATATTTGAAATTTTGTTATTTTTATCGTAGCGAAAATGCGTTACTATTCGCGGAATATTTTTTGAAAAAATTGTAAACTTGTACTGTAGCACAGAGGGGCATTTGGCCAATTTAGGCTGCCAAAAGTCGCATTTTCCAAACGTACTTTTTTCTTTTTTAACTGAATATAGGGTGAAGAGAATATAATTCTTGACTAGATTCCGTTATATTTTAATCCCTCTTTGCTTTAATTCGCTCGCACCACGCTGTCAAAGTGCCGTGTTGATAATTGTTTATAAAAATTTGGAGAGTTGCAGGGAGAAAATAGTTGTCAGTACTTTTAGAAAAAAATTCTCTACTTAAGGGTAAGTTCTAGTAAAATCGTACGATTTGTTTTCTCAAACTACATATATGTATGTACCCTGCAGTGAAACCCCAAACTAGTCAGGAAAAATTCTAGTTTACAACTAGAATTTCCTGACAGAAACCGAACTAGTTCGAAAATGATCAGACTTGTGCCAAGTACAAAACGATTTAGTCATGCCATGTTTTATTTGACTTCGACAGTTTAATACAATAAAGTACACAAACATATATTATAACTTTTATTTGGGTATATTTTGTAAACCAATAAATCGAGTACGTATTCAATTATACCAGACCTGTTAAATAATGATAACTATTCATAATGATTATTGATTAAAGCATTTTTTTGGATAACCTTTTAATGATTACATACAGATATTACCACCTTTTTAATGATTAATAATTAATTACTTAAAAAAAATGTTAATTAAATCATTAATTTTAATTACATCATTATTTTGTTATTTTTGATAATTATAATTTATTTTTTAATTTTTTTAATTACACGATTAACATAATTATTTGTTAATTTCTATTATCAATCAACAAGCCAAACAATGGATAAGAATTAAGAACTATTTATTTATTTTATTCTTATCCAAATCTCAAATTTTAAACATTAACTATTACCTTTATAAATTTTCAAAACGAATATACTAAAATGTGCAAGTTAATGAATTTAATTTATTTTAATGAACCCTTTTATTTCTATTTTAGTTCACTCAAAAATGAACTGAAGTATTCATTTTATTTTTAACTAAAATGTTTTCTTTTGCGTATTCAATATTATTAAAAAAGATAAAAATATAGTATTTATTGTACCTGAAACCTTTTACTTTTAATAACATTTAATGAAAAATGCATTTAAATTTATGTTCGAAAATCTGGAATATTTATGTTTATTTTTGCTTTTAATTAATACTAAAAAAATTTAACACTAATTATTTGCTAATCTAAGGCTGCTAAATAAAAATGTGTAATATATTAAAGTGCACTTAATCAAAAGTTTTTTATTGTATATTCATGAATTAATTTCATTTTTTGACTGCCAAAGGAGTGGTTTTGGTCCATAATTGGACTAGCATTTTTCTGCCTATTTTGAACTAGTATGAGACTGGTATATTTCTGACCGAAATCTGACAAGTGCCATCTCGTAGGACATCCCCATGTTAAAAATATCAGTTGATTGCATGGAAAAAAGATAGTTGGCTGACTAGTTGGGCATGCGGTTCATACTAGTTGTGAGGTAGTTTACAACTAGTACATTTGACTACAGGGTATCTCATTACTTTAAACAATCAATTGTTGTAAATATATATGTATATATATCCAAAGATTTCTAGGAAGCGACTATAACAATTTTGATGGAATTTTGTATTCAGATAATGTTTTTAATTTTAAGGGTATCTAGAGATATTTGTACAAAGTTGCCACGTATTCGAAATTATTTATAATTATTAATTCTAAGAAGGCACAAAAGATTCACTAAAAAATTAATGTTAAAAGACATCTCAAATAAAACCAACTACTGTATACTATAGTTAGTTCGATAAGTGTATGAAATTTTTGCGTGTTAGATAAGGTGCAAATTATTTCAATAAAACTCAACATAATGGTTGCTCCGTATAGTATGTTTTAATCATATGTTAT
>NW_023458561.1:3282470-3283395 GCF_013731165.1 Rhagoletis pomonella | reverse complement strand
CAAAAAAAAGCGGCTAAAAACGGCTAAAATGTTTTAGTGAAATTTCACATAGACTCTGGCAAAAAACGGATAAAATGTTTTAGTGAAAATCCACATGCTTTATTTAAATAAATCGCAAGAAACGAAAGACTAGTTAACACCATTAATTTATATCGAGTGTATATTCCTCATCTTCAAATGAATCACTATTGTATATATCACCTGAATTCATTAATTTTAAGAGATCGTCATCTACAGTAAAATTATGGCAGCATTTTTCTTCACGTTTCAAACCGTATCTTATATATAAAATAGCGTTTAACGTTTTAACGCACAATGGATTTCTTTGCTTAGATTTTAACCGACTTCCAAAAAAGGAGGAGGTTATCAGTTCGTCGGAATATTTTTTTTTTTTTTTTTTTTTTATGTATGTTACCGCATAACTTTGGACCACGTCAACCGATTCCGATAATTTGCATCGGAAAGGTAGTGTCTCAGAGGTGGTCCCATACTAATCTGTTTAAGATCCGATCAGCGGATCATGAGATATATATATATATATTTTTTTTTATATGAGAGTTGAAGTCGGTTTTTTTTTTTGCTAAAAATTACTTGTTATTATATTCATTGAACTAAATATTCGCTGTACTTTTGCACTACTTATAGGCAAAACAAGAAAACTAAAAACTAGGTTGCAAAGGTCAGCAAAAGGGTTTTCTCCTAGGGCATTTCGAAATTGGTAAACTTCGGCCAAAAATTTTACAGTTGAGTCTAAATTACTCCAGGTATGTAACGTTAACCGTTGCCATTGCATCTCTATGGATGTTATTTCGTCGGCATTATATTTGGGTTTTTGTTGCTGTAGTTGAACAAATACTTTTGGTTTAATTACTCTTAATGCATTTCCAACCGAAAAAAGTCAATTTTTTTAGTGTGGCAATATTTG
>NW_023458561.1:3281713-3282370 GCF_013731165.1 Rhagoletis pomonella | reverse complement strand
TTTCTCGAATTATTTTCTCGGCTTCGTGGTCAAAAGCGTTTGTGCTTTTGTTTTTAAATACTCTTCAAAACTGTGATAAAACTGAGGAAATGGAGCAAGGTATGGTTCCAACGGGGAGCATATAGGATCAAATGTGTCCGCGCTAATAACCACTAGGGAGCATAGATCTGAAAGTAAAACATTGAGTTCATTAAAATCTTCATTGGGTCTGCATTATTGCTTTCGAACAACTTGTTTACTTTTTGCACCTGAAAATTAGGCAAATAGTAAAATCGGCTAAAAACGGCTAACTTTTTTTACAAACCGGCTAACAAATCGGCTGCCGGCTAGATCGAATTTTCTCCGGCTAGTTGCTATCAAAACCGGCTAAATCTAGCCGGAAAACGGCTAAAATGGCAACGCTGTTCACGTATACATTTTTCTACACTGCTTTTATTCATATCGTGTGACATGAAGAAAACAAAAATTGTTCATGTGTTTGGGCCATTGACATAAGATGGCCATAAGAGCAACCTTCGCCGCAATTCTGTGCCACTTCATGCCGTCAGCCCGTTACCCGCTATCCGCTGCAATTCTGTTTACCACAGACCTTCAATGAACTTATTGGGCATTATCAGTGTGGCTTTAAGCCTGATAAATGCTCCATGGTCCATGGAC
>NW_023458561.1:3258249-3281613 GCF_013731165.1 Rhagoletis pomonella | reverse complement strand
AAAAAACGAAATTATAAATATGCACACTTTCGTAAGAAAACCGAAATAATGCATATAACAAAAACCGAAATAATGCATGCATGCACAATTTCAGTTCAAAACCGAAATAATGCATATTGTAAAAACCGAAATAAAGCATACATGCACAGTTTCGGTTGAAACCGAAATAATGTCTAAATGCACAGTTTCCATATGCGCAATTTCGGTGCCCCCTGGCGCTAGTATGTTAATTAACCCTGGGATTCAGAAATTCAATCTCATCTAAATTTGAGATTATCAATTAGTGAGTATTTTTGTGACTTGAGACGATTTGGTTATTCAGAAGGAGAGAGTCACAAAAAGTTCACCAAAAATGTGTGGTGAAAGCAAACATAGATAATCAACTGATAGCATTTATGTATGCCTTTTGCCCGCGCGCTCAATGAGTCGCAATCCTCGGGCGTAGAGGATTTTTTATTTTTTTTATTTGGTATTTCTTAATTTTTTATTAGTTTTATTTTTTCTAACAATATTAAATTTTAATGTTTAAAAAAAATTTTTTTTTTTCAATACACTTGTATGGCATTAAAGCATTTTGGTTTACTTCCTAATGAAATTCTTGTTGAACAAATTTTCTCGCTTCATTTTCGCGTTTTTTTTATTAATAAAATGGAAAGAAATAAGCTTTTAGCGCTTTTCCTCCATACTTCTATTTTTTTTGTGCTCTTAGCCAGCTGACAAATTAGTGACATATTTTTGAGACTACAGACGTGAGACAGCGTACTGAATACCAAATACAGTGAAACCCGCTTAAGTCGCCCCCCCCCCCGCTTAAGTAACCAACATTTTTGGGCACCGTGAATATTTTGATGTAATCTGAATAAAATCCCTCTCTTAAGTACCTCCCCGCTTATTTACCCAACCCGCCTAAGTATCTAAATTTTTCGTACTCCATTTACCATTTTACTTATAATTTTTCCCTTTTAAGTGCTCCCGCAACACGTTCGGCAAAAAAAATCTAAAAATTCAACGGTAATTTTTAGCCACTTCAAACTTGCACATTTTTGCTTTAAAACTGATTAGGCTATAAACACTTCTGAGAAAATTTTATGCTTTTTTTCAGTGTTCTAAAAAATTTTAAGCTTAAGTTTATATGGTATTTGTAAGGGAAGAAGTTTTACTTGAAAAATCTTAAAAATTAATAAATAAGCATAAGTGACAAACAACATCATTTTGAATTTGGGCCTAAGTGATAGATATGTCCAACCCTGTATATATGTATAAATATGTATAATCAATGACTTTAAAGAACTGAATTCTTGTAAAAATTACATAACACTGCTTTAACGATTTTTTTATAAAGTTTTTGTTTATGTGTTTAGATAATGCTATGATCTTGGTTTTAAACTACGTACACTCCATTAAATGTTATTTTTATTTTTTTTCCAAGAAGTTACTTATGTAGTTAACAAGAAGATTAACTACATCAATAATTATGTTCGCTTAAGTACCCGCATCGAGGTACTTAAGCGGGTTCTTTTAAGTACCCAACCCGTTTAAGTACCTCAAAAAGCTGACATTTTTCATGAGGTACTTAAGCGGGTTTTACTGTAGTCTCAAAATCCAAGTTCACCACCAAAAGTCACTATTAATGACTAGAGACCGCTAACTGAATGCCAGGGTTAGTGACCAAAGTATTCGCTGCTAAGCGTTCATTGTAGCAAGCACGGGCGTTACTCGCCCTGCCGTCAAAGCGACGCCAGCGCCAACGCAACGCCATAGTTGTATTTGGACGGACCTTATGTGGTAAACAGAATCGCAGTGGATAACGGCAAATAGCTGATCCATTCCAGTCGGAAAATCCGTTCAGGTAAACACAATTTCGATGGGAACGGTAAACACTATTGCGAGAATAATTGTGCATGCATAAACTGCATTATACTGCACGATTACTTATGTACAAGAACAAATCAACGTCAAATGACACTAATATATACAAACCGCTATTCACGTATACATTTTTCTACACTGCTTTTATTCATATCGTGTGACATGAAGAAAACAAAAATTGTTCATGTGTTTGGGCCATTGACATGAGATGGCCATAAGAGCAACCTTCGCCGCAATTCTGTGCCACTTCATGCCGTCAGCCCGTTACCCGCTATCCGCTGCAATTCTGTTTACCACAGACCTTCAATGAACTTATTGGGCCTTATCAGTGTGGCTTTAAGCCTGATAAATGCTCCATGGTCCATGGACCAAATATTTGTTAAATGATATGGAGCATGGGATCGCCACTCATATTATTTTTGTCGATTTCAAAGAAGCTTTCGATATCTCGAAAAACAATTGCCTTTATGTCCCTTTATGCAATACCAAAAACTCCGTCAGAATTGGGAAGGGCTTTTCCGAGCCGTTTAATACCAAAGAGGTTTCAGACGGGGCGACTTCAATTCATGATAACAAACTGTGCAGAACTGAAGTGCCGAGGTAAAAATTGTTTACAAGATCGGACAATGTCTCTCTGCCTTCCAGAAATTAATAAAAGAAAGAGAGCTGCAAAAGTAGCGATATTCGTCCTACTCGATACTTTTGGTATTTAAGAGAAAAAAACTCGATACATCGATATATGTCGATAATTTTTTCTACCAACTGAAACACTGAATAACACCTACTCATTGAACAAATGCTTAGACTCATTTACCAACCAATATTATTATATGTACAATATGTATGAGATACATACCGTTATTCAATACCCTATATCTGCATTTTTCACAAAAATGAGATTCTGATATAAAAATTCACCTAAGTCTTAACTGATTCCTTATGTGACAACTCTCATGCAATGCCAAGTATTCATAATTGACACCCTTATTCTAGAACCCGAATTTTCGTAATTCGTAGCTACGTTACGAAAAACGAAAAATCGACATGCTGCAACCCTTGCGGAAAAATGTGTAGCATTGCCAGGTATCAGTTGTTTTCCGAACTCGGCTGTATGAAGGGAAAAAAAGTGGAAAGGAATTAAAAAAACACTCATCATGTGCTTGTTTATAGTAAAATTGATTGATTTTAAATATTTTGAGGAAAACTATGGATTCTGATGCATTTGCAGTTATAGCAGCGGAGTAAGAGCGCGCTATGGCAATGGATTCACAAAGGTATGCGGAGCTGCCGGGCATAGTAACCATGGGCACATCTATGTCAGCTTCTGGTTGAATTGTTGAACCACAAGCCAGAACTCCTCCTATGCCTGAAGAACTGGTTCCCAATCCAGTTAATGCAATAACAGCTTCTTCAAACCATTGAAAACATGCATTTTGTTAGGTCCACCACCTGTTGCGCTTGCTTCTGCCTTCGGCCGCGCTTAGGGATTATAACTCTTACTAAGTAGAATTCTCCTTTCTGTGTTGCCGGAGAAGAGGGGCTTCCGCATGTCAAAGGTATACAATATTCCTTCTGCATATCACAGTATTTTTGCGCAGATCCCACATCGAAATTTGCAAAAAAGTGCATAGTGCAAACCGAATTGCACAAAGTAGTTTTTGTGAAAATTGCAGATATTGAATATACATAAGCCCTCGATATGCTCTCCCCTCTAGGATTGTTCTATATCGCAAAAAGATACCCCTAAGTTTTCCAAGTATTTTATATGGGGAAATTACAACTTTTCGTAGAAGTGGTATAGAATTCCTGAAAATCTATATTTTTTACCGAAAAGCTCTGCGTCTCTTCAGGAGACTTCCAATAATAATACCCAATTGTTTATTAAATAAATCAACTTTATTTAATCATATTATAATATTTACTAAAGATTTTTTACTGGTCTCCCTTCCTTTTTTTTGGTGTTTTTTTGGCGGACCCATAGTAAAGTTACTATTGAGTGAAAATATCTCAAGTGGGCCACCCAAAATTGGATGGTCAAGATTTTTTCACACAATCACTTTATTGGGTTTACAACCATAAAAAAAATATAACTTGAGCAATTTTGCAAAATTCGAGTTTTTACAAGAGTTATTGTTATTAACTTTTTTTTATGAATTCAGTAATTATTTACTATCCACTTATTCATAGTATGAGCTTGGTAATTTTTTGCACGATACTAGCTAATTAGACTCGCTTTAGCCTGTTTGTTTCAATTTAAAAAAATCATTATTTTGTACAAAATTTTTAATTTTTATAAAAAAAAATTACAAACAAATGGAAATATTTCTGACTTCTCGATCAGCTTTTTTAATCGTTTACATTGAATATCAATCCTTATTCTATAATACATTATTTAAAAGAAGAAAAAAACACGGAAACTTGCATGCAGTCAAAAGTTATCAATTTTTTCGCTCCTGCCACGGGTGCTGTAGGGAAAACACGAACTAGTGAACCAAATTTCTAGTTCAGTACTAGTTCTTTTTCGCCAAAAACGAACCAGTCCGATAGTAACTAGTCCCGCACCAGGCCAAAAGCAGTGAAATGTGGTACTTTAACTAAACTATTTTATTTAAAATTTTAAACGCAGGGAAGGTAATCATTATGAGAAAAATAATTTAAATAAGCATTTAATCATTATTTTATGAATTATTATTGAGTTTTATTTTTTCGCTCAAACGGAAATAATTATTATTTGATTTTTATTTTTGGGATTACAAATAATGATTATTTTATAATTTTTATTTTTTCGCGCAGAAATTATCATTAATTTTGAGTTTTATTTTTCCACTTAAAAATAATGATAATTTATAAAATTGAAAAGGCCATACAGACGCAACCTACTGAAATTTTGACCTGAAAAGTTTGGGTCTTATTCCTCTTCTAAGGGTGCGGCTAAGGGTGCAAAAGGATACGTCGGTAATCACGCTGGTATAGTTTTTGAGTTGCTTAATAATCATTGTACTTAGTGATTCCATAAACAAAGGCCAAGATCCTGAAGGACGATTGAGAAAGGCAATGCAGTTGCTGAAAAAGAGCCATTTAAACAAAATTGTCAAAATAATTATCACTTTCTCACTAAATTTATTTAAAAATGCAAGCCACCAGAGCTACCTTTTTTTTAAGAAAAGACAAATTAATTTTTTTACCTTAATACAGTCAGTCAATAAAGTTTAGGTACAACGAATTTTTTACAATACGGGCAACTATTTTTTACAACTATTCTACAACAAAATCCCAAAAATCAGAGTTCCAAACCTTGTGCAAAACTTAAGACAATTCTGCAAAATTTCATTAAAATAATTCACTTTCTATTTACGCTCTCTAGAAAAAGTTTTTTAACCCATTCAATTTTAGTATAATGAGGTGCAAGTGTGAGGAAGCTAGAACTTACCAAACAACAAAAAAAAATTGCTAAATATCAATGGTAAGTCCTAGCTACCTCAAACTTGCACTTTGTAAAACTAAAATTGAATGGGCTAATAACTGAGTACTTAACTTTTTTCCAAAGAGTGCAAATTGCAATACTTGGATGGAAATTCGCAGAGTTTTCTTTAATTTTGCATAAGGTTTGGAACTCTGATTTTTGGGGTTTTTGGTGTAGAATTAACCATATTTTTATAAAAAAATATGGAAAAATAAAATATTTAAAAAATAGTTGCCGGTATTGTAAAAACTTCACTGTACCTAAACTTTATTGACTGACTGTATATCTTATTTAAGTTAAGTACGACAAAAACTTTCGAAGTACTATAAGCTTAAAAAGAACTGAATTTACTTAAAAATCAATATGCTTAAATTTAGACAAGTAAGACAAAAGTGAACTAATATTTTTACTTTTAAGCAGAACGCACTTTTGTTTTTTACTTACTACTTAAGTTTAATACTACTACTAATATGGTTTATAAATTTTTAATAAATGCGTTTAAACATTTATGATTGTATTGTCGTTCCTTCAACCGATCGTATTTAATATAGAAGGGAAATGTTTCGACAAGCCTGCAGAGGGGATGCAGAACGAACTAGATCTCATCTGTCGAATTTGGAACTGGTTCGGAACTATAGAAAAAGGGATGCAAAACGAACTAGATCTTATCTGTCGTATTTAGAACTGGTTCTGAACTAGAGCCAAAGGGATGCAATGGGGGACAATTGACACTTCGCCAGTCGCTAACATGCTAAAGAGAATTAACGCGTACTAGTCATGGTTCCAAACGCACTAGAACCGAACCCGTTCGGGTCTAGTTCGTTTCCCTACAGGGTTGCTTTCATGCCGCGTGCCGCGCGGTCTCGCAGCGAGCGTGGTGCAACCAGAGAACGGGGGAAAAAATTAAACTTATTTATATACAAAGCATAGATTATTTAGTACAATATTTTTTAAAGTTGTGTACATAAAAATGTACCTATATAACATGCATATAGTAGTAAAGGAGAAATATCGATGTGCTATCGATATTAACGATGGTTTCATTTTGCTGCCACTATCGATTTTTTCTAACCACTAGCTTGGTACTCGGTAATCATGATAGAGGCTGAGAGGTAGCCCGCATGAACGAACGACACCAGATCACGCAAGAAAAAGAAAATTTAAAAAGTCGATTTTTTGAGCGGGTTCTACGCCATCTTGTTTCGCTGTAAAACGAAAACGAAAAGTAAACAAAGCAAAGAAAACAACGAAAACTTAAATTAACCAAAATTGTTGTCCGCCACTTTAAACACCAAATTTAGATAAAAATTATTCATAAAAATCCTTTAAAACGTGTTGTTATGTTGATTAAACTCTTCTTTAGTTAAAGAAAAGTGTAAAATTGTGGTGCTTGTGTTGTAAACAAAAGCTTAGCTGACGAGCCCGCTTCCACGAATTTTTTCTCCAAACCAATTACAAATACAACGTCACGTTCTCGCGTGATCTTGTATTTTTGGTTCATGAGCAGCCTGAACATTTTTGAAGTTTGCTAATACCAAAGAAAACTTGTCGTTCACATGCGAATGCTTTGCGTACACATACAGTTGAGTGTGAGCTTGTTTTATGCTTTTTTAAATTTTTTTTTACTTTTTTATAGAAGTATATACGGTTGCCAGACGTACTGATTTTGTCAGTACAGTACTGATTTTTCAACTCTTGTACTGATTTTATTAATTTCTTCAATCAGTACGCTAAAGTCCTGATTTTTCAAAATTTGTAATGATTTGTACTAAATTTTCAATTCAAACAAAATACTTTAGGATTTTCTTAAGGTTTTTACATCACGTTGGAACTTCTTTAAACTGTACTGTAAAACGTAAGAAGAAAATAATTTAATTATAGTTGACATGTTTTAGATAATGTTTGATATGCCCAAGAAATTAATACAACAAAAAGATCAATCGTATTATGGGCATATCGCATGATCGTTACATTCCAGTTGCAATAATATAATGGAGCTTAAATTATTAAAAAGAAGGCTACCTTTTTTTTGTCGGGTGTTAGTTATCTCGAAAATAACTTTCAGTTTAATAACAACAAATATGAATATTCGAATGGCTTTTGCCTATAACTTAAAATTAATTTTTTTCACAATTTACTGATATTGTAAAAGAGTTTTGCATACAAGACATAGAGTTAGATAACGAAACGATGTTTAACCCGCAGTTCCTGTTAACCAGACATTGAGAAATTGGCCTAAAGGCCGGTTGTTCAATGTTTGCATGGACATAACATTTGATTGATAAAGCAGTCGTTGTATTTAACCTGAGCTTCTACCTCCGATTTGTGCTAACCACTCATTGAACAACCGGCCCTAAGTGTCAGTGTTGTTATTAAACACTTCTACAAATTTTGACTTTTTTGTTACCATCTGAGTAAACCACATCGTTTATTGTAGATTTGTTGCTGCTTAATCCAAATGTGGCCGCAGAGTTGCTCTTGTACGTCAGGATTTTGAGATATCCCAACCTGAAAGTCCCAAAAACACTGTTTGTTTATTTTTACTTAGGGCATCATTTAGTACTACTTTTCCATTTAATACCGGAGTTCTGCAAACTAAAACTGGTATTTCTCGAGAAAGTAAAATCGAATAGCAATTAGAGCTTAGGATATCTCAAAACTCTGAGACCAGATTTGGATTAAGCACCCAAAAAACTACAAGACACGGTGTGTTTCTCTCCGGTGGTAAAAATTTGTTGAACTGTGTTATTAAGTAGTGGTCTAAAACTATCGATGGCACCATCGATACTGTTGGGCCCTCAGCCCGCTCATTGAGCACAATTCACCCGCACGTATAAAAACTACCACTCGCTTACCTGGAACCTCGCGTCTTCCGACTTCCTCTGCTCTTAATGGTCGCCAGTAATACAGCCTCTTTGCGGCTGTCTTTAGAACGCAAAAACTATTCACAAATGCAAGTTATTGTTATATTCCCGCGCGGTAACTACTTGCGCTTAAATTAAACACGTTTCGTTTCTCTTGAAGAGATTAACAACGAATTTTATTAGTTTTTTTATGTAAGAAATTGACCAGCACAAATTTTTCGTGACCGATTGTCTAGAAGGCGTATATAGAATTGAATTAACGTTCGCTTTTTCACTCGGTTTTATGTACCTGTGGAACGTATGTTCCAACAGGGCTATCAACATTACGACGGCGCTGAATAGTGCTGCCGTATTGTTAGCGATGCCATTACAATACTATCAATGGTTTTTGACTATCGTACCACCATCGATAGTTTTCAATACTACCGATAGTTTTTGATAGTTTTTGTTTTCCTTACATTATTGTTTTATCGCTTATTGTCACTTTGCATTTGACACATTTGACACAGCCTGGCAGCACCTTTTAATAAAAGATATTTCGGAAGCGTACATTTACCAGCATTTTCTTGTTTCAGCGGGTGTTTTTATAAGTAAAAAATATAGAAAGTTTCGAGAAGAGAACTGAAAAGTTAAATATCTGATATTTAATGAAGCTCTAAATAAATCAAATTATTTTAAAAGCAACGACTCCTTATGATTCGCATGATTTTTTTCTTTGCTTTAATCGTGCAAAATATTTTAATAAAAGTTTTTAAAAATTCTTGAAGAAAATGGCTATAAGAGGTTTTCCCATCCAGTAAAATTTCTAAAAATAAACTTAGCAAACTTCCGCTCTAAACTTCCACTCTAAGCTTGCGATTTACTGATTTTGTAAGAAATATTTTTTACAAATATTCTAAGCGCAATATAAAGCTAAATTTTAATTTTAAAAAATTATCGAAAACTATTGATAGTTATCGATGGTTTGTAAAGAACTACCGCTACTATCGATAGTTTCAGACCACTAGTATTAAGCAGGGTGGAAAAGTTTTCCATCTGGACCGATAGAATAAAAAATCATAACTTTTATTTTAACCGCAGGCCAATAGTAGCATGTGGAAGTATTTCTTAAAGCTTAAAGTGCGAAAGGTGTACTAAATTATTATGCATATGATTTTTTAAAGCATATTTAAATGAAGGAAACTCCCGAAATATATGACGTGGTATATGAATTTGGTTAGGCAGTTAAAGCAACAATCATGGTATTTGAAATTGATTGTTTTTCAAAGATCTACCCAATCATGCAAGTCCCTTACAGCCATTTTCAACATGTCTGGTTAACACTAACTCCCCGTTAAACATCGTTATCGAAATAACATTGAGTGGGTAACTTCGAATAAATATTTAACGGGGGATTATTGTTAATCAGACATGGTGAAAACGGCCTACCATTATATTTGGTCTTCTTGAACAAAACATGCGTTAGTTGCGCAGTGTTAAATCATCATATAGCAATTGTATAATACAGCGATTTTTTCGAGAAAGATAATGGCAAGATTCTCAAACTTACAGTTTCGGACCCTGCTGCAGTAACAAGTTCTTGTAACGCACGCACTGACAATGCCTGCTCGATTACGAAAACGCATTGTGATAGATCAGGTGGCACATTTTTGTCGGCGATATTCTCCAAAAAGCAGTGCCGGTTACCAAATCCTTCAGCTGCTAGACAAACGCGTTCTCCCGTTGCTGTACATGAGAGGCAAACCATATCTTCCTGTGAACGATGACAATAAATTTTATAGTTATAGTGTACTTAGGCAAAATGGACGAATTAAAAAGCTTTCACACAGTTATACAATGATTATGTCATTTTAACATAACTGTACCAATCGGTACCCTGACTTGATCCCAAGAGGTATAATCCCAATTTTGAATTTTGGGATAATGTCCCTTGTTACATGGGGGGGGGAAATAATGCATAGTAAAAATGAATACTTTATATTTGATTATCGTTTAAAAATGTTTACCTGACGATAGCGCTTTATTAAAGATTATCGCAAGAGGAATCGCTAAGGCCGGACAGGTTTTAAATAAGATAGCCGACATCCCGTCTACGTCTGTTTGCGAAGAAGGTTTAATAAAAAGCATCCCCTTTATAATGTCATCCGATGAAATAAAAAGAGCCCCAAAGTTGAGAATAGAAGATATTTCAGAAGAGAAGTTAGGGAATTGCCCGTCATCAGCAATGTAATTTGACATAAAAAAGTCAGCAAACAAATTAGCTGCTTCAACAGGAGTACTAGCAAATTTATCGTCGAGCATTACTTGCGCATGATTTTTTGGATTTGACAAAGTTCCAAAATGATTTCGGATTAGCTTTAATGTTCCCTTCGGTGCTACGAATATAGTTTTTGTAGAGGAGATTATTTAATGATTTAAATTCCTTATGATAACGCTGGTATTTTACAAAGAAATAATGATTTTTTGATGATTTAAATTTTTTTAGATAACTATTTTTGAGATTTTTTAGTTTCTTCAGGTCTTTGTTGCACCAGGGTGATTTATAACAGCGCTTCTTTTTTAAAGGTATATTGTGTAAGCAAATATCGTGTATTATTGACTTAAAAGTGGAAAAGCAGCCGTGAGTGTCCAGGCCGAAAAATAACTCATCCCATTTATAATCTAAAAGAGATGTATTTAACCTTGAAAAATTTTGAAAATTGGAGAAATGCACTTTGATATAAAAAAGTTAATATTGCTTTTGAAAAAAACGAAATGGTCTAACTCTTACATTAGCTGGCCATAGTGACGAACTTAATAGCTTCTGAAAATTTACCGATGAGACGCCCAGTTTGAAATTGACTCGCTTGTGTTTGTCTACTGGGTCATCCTTTTTAACCAACATGTAGCAAGAGAGAGAATCAGCATCAATACCAGCATGTTTAGCTACATATTTCTTTATGTCTTCAGCGCTAACTTTCAGCTCAAACGATGATAGGTGTAACCATTTATTGCGGACAGCGACACCCAGCTCAGTGCTATCATTTGAGCCCACAACAACCAAAGCCTTCTTTCGCCTTCTGTTTTTGACTTCAGTCCTCGCAGCATTGTTATTTGAGTTTTTGTCACCAATATCTGTTGATTCATCATTGGTTGCCGAGCGATTACACTGGACCACAAATTTCAACTTTTTCTCTTTACCAGAAACGCCGTTATGAAATTCTTATGTAAAATGACCCCCTGATTCCGAAAATCAATGTTATTTTTAATTCTATGGTACTGTTTTTGAGATATTTGCAATTTACCGTTTTTGCAAAAAAAAAAAAAAATTCGGTCCACTTTATCATATATATCTCAAGAACGAATTAAGCAATTCCAAAACGGTTTGAAGCTTTTAAAAGGTAATAAAATTTTCTATAAACTGTGCATACAACACTTTTTGCTAGGCCCTGTAGATTCAAAGATAACGAATTTTTTCAATTTTTTTTGTAAAAATACAAAAAAAATTGTACTTTGCGGGGAAGGATCTCGAAAACCTTTTATTTTTTTGCAGATTTCTTTTTCTCCCTAAGCTCTGTTGTATTACAAAAAAAATAAGCTATCATCGAAGAAAATCGATGCAAAACTACGTAAGTTATAAGCGATCAAATAAAAATACCCAGGTTGCGCAACTTCAATGTATGTACCTATACATACATACATATATTAAAGGTATAAAGTGCAAGTGAGATATTATCCGGATAAACGAATAACACCATAACAATGATAACACTTTTCTTTAAATAAATCAAATAGTACTTTTAATACTCGAATTGTATTATAGTAGGTAGAGTGGTTGCATCGAAAGGAAGAGTGGTTGGGTTCGAAACCTGCTGTAGGCATGTAGTTATAAACATGTATTTCCGTCAGTTATGGGTAAGTATGCAGGTAGATTTTCAAAATTATAAGACACAGAAAATTTCTAAAGCCTACATCTAAAACAGGTAGTATTTTCTTTTCCCGGCTTGTTATAAAAAGGAACCTTTCTGTCTAGGTAAGATTTGATTTTTTCAATTTTATTCTTGTTCCGAGTATAAATATGAGTTAATGCGCTTTGAAACTTCATAACATCTTCAAGGCTCGCCGGAGATAGTTCAGTTCATAAGTCTAATTTCAAAACCGTGATTTATTAAAAAAAATAAAATGAGTAAAAGGACGCGAGAATTTGAGTGTAATAAGGATCCAGATATGTTCTGTTTCATGTGTGGCCAATATACTATCATAAGGCGACGACGAGTGTTCTCAGATCATATCAAAACTTTATACTCCAAGTATTTTGGAATTGAGCCTAAAAATGCTGAAAAACCATGGACACCGAACACTTTGTGTACATCGTGTCGAGTAGAATTGATTCAGTGGGAATCAGGACAACAAACAAAATTTGATACACCAATGATATGGAGAGAACCTACTTGCCATTCAATAGAGTGTTATATTTGTCAAACAAAAGTACTTGGCGTTGGAAGATCAAGAGGAGTAACCTATGCTAGCGTACCTACAGTGACATTACCAGTACTACATTCAACGGCAGTTGCGGATCCAGTTCCATTGTCAACAGTAACATCTGAGTGCGGGGGACCAAGTTGTACTGAATTTCGCATGGAAAACGAAAGAAACGTTCTGTCACAAGCACAACTTAATGATTGGATAAGAGATTTGGAACTATCCAAGGAAAAGGCCGAGATCCACACTTCTCGTATGCAACAATTTAAATTTGTGTCATCCGATGTTAAGGTGACATATAGTAGAACTCGTCACGAACCATTTTCCAAACACTATACCAAGAAAGACAGTATATGCTACTGCAACGACATCCCTGGTTTATTCAAAGAGTTTGGTCAAACATATGATTCAAAAGAGTGGCGATTGTTCATAGACGGCAATAAACTGAGTTTGAAGGCTGTATTATTGCATATTGGTAACAAAAAGCCTTCTATCCCGATTGCACATGCAGTAAATACAAAGGAAACCTACGAGGAAATGCAAAAAATACTCAAATTTATCAAATATGAAGAGCATGATTGGAAAATATGTTCTGATCTCAAAGTCGTTGCAATGCTATGCGGTCTACAAAGTGGCTACACCAAGCACTGCTGCTTCCTCTGCAAGTGGGATAGCCGAGCTCGTAAGGACCACTACGTCAGAAAGGATTGGCCGGAAAGAGTCGAGTTTACCGTTGGTGTGGATAACATCAAATACACCCCTCTTGTCAAGAAAGAGAAAATCATACTTCCACCCTTACACATCAAGCTCGGTCTCATTAAAAACTTTGTTAAGGCTTTGGACAAAGAAGGCGAAGCATTCGACTATTTGAAAACAGTTTTTCCAGATATTTCTCAAGCCAAGATAAAGGAAGGTATTTTTGTTGGACCACAAATAAGAAAGTTGATCAACAATAATCAATTCAAAGGACTACTCTCATCAGTTGAGGCAGCAGCGTGGGAATCCTTTGAAAAGGTCGTTGCTTCTTTTCTCGGTAGACACAAAAGCCCTAACTACGAGCAGATAGTGAACGACCTAATCAATAATTATGCGAAAATGGGCGTAAATATGTCTTTAAAAATTCACTTTCTCCACTCACATTTGAGCTTTTTTCCGGCAAATCTTGGCGACGAAAGTGATGAACATGGCGAAAGGTTTCATCAGCAAATGAAATTAATTGAGAATCGATATCAAGGATTCTGGGACGTCGCAATGATGGGTGATTACTGCTGGTTTCTCATAAGAGAAACCGATCCTAAACTGAATAAGCGTCAAAGTAGAACACATAATTATTTAGACAACATAGTAAAATCAAATTAAGATAAAGATTGTTAGAATATAGTATAAACATAAATAAATTAAAAAAAAAAGTTAAAAATATGGGTAATTTCATTCATAAATTGAACTTTTAACTCAACAGAAACAGAGCATAGCTAGATATTTCACTCTTCTTTATACCATACATACGTTTTGAGGTATACGTTGAAATTGCGCAACCTGGGTATTTTTATTTGATCGCTTATAACTTACGTAGTTTTGCATCGATTTTCTTCGATGATACCTTATTTTTTTTGTAATATAACAGAGCTTAAGGAGAAAAAAAAATCTGCAAAAAAATAAAAGGTTTTCGAGATCCTTCCCCGCAAAGTACAATTTTTTTTATATTTTTACAAAAAAAAATTGAAAAAATCGGTAATGATTGTTCGTTATCTTTGAATCTACAGGGCCTAGCAAAAAGTGTTGTATGCACAGCTTATAGAAAATTTTATTAGCTTTTAAAAGCTTCAAACCGTTTTATAAATTGCTTAATTCGTTCTTGAGATATATATGATTAAGTGGACCCAATTTTTTTTTTTTTTGCAAAAACGGTAAATTGCAAATATCTCAAAAACGGTACCATAAAATTAAAAATAACCTTGATTTTCGGAATCAGGGGGTGATTTTACATACGAATTTCATAACGGCGTCTCTGGTAAATTTTGGCCGTCGACCAGTGTTATCATTAGTTGCGTTCGCGTAGCTGTTAATTGTTCATGTTTAACCAAAACTTACAAGTTTTTGCGTTCGCGTACGCAAAAAACTTGCAAAGTAGGGGAAATTGAGAGAGCAAAGTGACATTTCATTTTGAGGGGAAGCTGCTGGTTTCTGCTGGAAAAATTTTTGCCAACAGCAATTTGCCAACAGGAAAACAGCTGATCAAAAACAGCTGGTTGGCATTTACGCAAATCACAAAATTGAATTTGATGGTTTGGAAGTTAAAAATTACAAGTTGCGACTGATTAAACTTGTAAGAAATAAGTAGTTATTTGTTTAATCAATAAACTGTGTCAATATAACACTTTGTGATGACTTTTCGTACGTTTTAAATTTTACACTTTTGAATGTAAACAAAAATTATATCAGCTGTTCGTCTAACTTGCAAGTTTCTGCAAATTTTCTGTTCGCGTACTATTTGGGATATTTTTCTCTTGTGAGAGAACAGATGACATTTCGCCGGAATTTGGCAGTTGGTTGGTTTTCACTGGAGATTTTAAACGAACGCACCTATTATCAGCAGCCGAAGTACCAAGGGCATGCGCAGCAACCGATGGGTTATCAGCAGCCAAAGAAGTATTGCGAGGAGACAGCGTCACAGTTTTGTTGACTGTGCACATGCTTGGAGAGCATATGCCTAATGGGTTAGCAGAGCACGCAGTAACAAGGTCGGCAGTGAGAGCGTTAGTTATAATGGCACCAGCAGAAGAAGCAGCAGAAGTTGAAGAATTAACGTTCAAGGGCGACTTATTAAGGTCAGCGACCCTAGCTTTTGAACGTGTAATAATCAAATTGTTATTATCAGCTGTATCATTACTAGGCGAAATGTTGCTAGCAGCATTCTTGATAGGAACGTGTGATATATTCGAATTTTTTGGATATTCTGGATTATGCAGGTTGGAATGTCCTCCAAAAGCAGTTTATATTTCTTTTAGTGAACACAAGGCATTACTAATCTTAGACAAGCAGGACGAAATAGATACACAGCTGCAGGTGTCACATCTGAATATTAGATTTTTATTAGATTTGATTACTTTGAGGCAAGCGGAATTTAGTTTTGCACATTTTAAATGAAAGTTCTGCGAACAAAGTCCACAAGTAATAAAATCACCGCTCGCACACAGCGAGTTACAATTGGAACACAAACACATCGCGCACGTATTACATACATATCTCTGGAAGTATTTGTGGGAGAGAACTGGAACTTTGTATAGTGATATGTATGCGAAATCAATGTTGGCATTAATCGATTGATGTTTTAATCAGTTAGTTAATTCGATTAAATTCAATCTGATTACAGTTAATCATGATTACTTTTAATCTGAATAAACAGTTAATCGTAACCGTGATTAAAAAAGTAATTTTTAATCATTAACTCTTAATTTGATCAAGTAGGTTTGGTGATTAATTAAGTTATGCTGGAATTTCCCTGTGCACACAAAGCAAGTTAATCCGGTATGGCTAAGTCAGGTTTCGTCATCAATCTGAGCAATTTGGTGTGCATTTTCATTAAGATCTATACCAACAAACGTTTTACAAACTGAGTTTGTAAAAGTTCCCAGTTTATGTATTACTAATAAGAATTTTTTATATATTGTGTGCTTTTTATAAGCGTAAAACACAAAATAATTACTATAACTGGTGTTTGGTTTCAAATTCGGACAAACTAGACAACTTAATCAGATTTTATTTTTAATTGGATTAACGATTAATGTTTAAAACTAATTAAACGTAATCGCAACCAGCGATTAACGATTAAAAAAAATGTTATCCGACTAATTAATTTTAATCGTCAAACGCGATTAACATTTTAATCGTTAATTTTTAATCGTTAATCAGATTAACAGTTTGCCAACACTGTGAAATCATGTTCATATTCACGGAGAAAAATGGACGTTTTTGGAAATGAGGCGTAGCACCTACCATACTGACTGAAAGTTTCATATTGTATATCTCTTCAAATGTTTGGGGTAAAGTACTCAAGCTGGTATGGAAATACATATGTATGTGAAACTAATACCATACTTATGGTGAAAAATTAGAGTTATTGGAAAAGGTGGTGTGGCAACTTCTATGCAAATTGATTTTTCTATGCTGCATATCTCTGGAGGTGTTTATTGCAGAAGACTGGAACTTGGCACTGAGATGTGTACACAAAATTAATTCCATACTCATGGAGAAAAAATTGCGTTATTCGAAAAGGGGACATGGTTCCTCCCGTACAAATTTACTGTTTTATACTGCATATCTCTAGAGGTGTTCATGGTAGAGTACAGGGACTTGGTACTGGGGTATGTAAAATCAATTCTAAATTCATTGAAGAAGATTAGGGTTATAAGAAAAAGGGACGTGGCGCTTACTGTACAAAATTACTTTTTCTTGCCACATATCCCTGGAAGTGTTTGTGGAAGAATATTGGAACTTGGTATGGAGTTGTGTATAAAAAATGTATCAATTGCTCATGGGGAAAAAATGTGAGTTATTAAATAACTCCCATACATACTAAAAACTTTTTAATACATATCTCTGGAAGGATCGAAAATTTCTGGAAGTATTTTAAATTTCTTATGGAGATTTATTTTATAAGTGCCGTACTGGCAGAATAAATTTCATTTAATGAAAAAGGGAGAGCCGGGTTCGGCCTTTTAATCTAAAGCTCTCTTGAGGCATTTGCTACAGTAATGAGAAGTGGTATTTTATCAAGGCCAGGTTACTAAATTTGAGTTGGAAATATTAGAACCCGTCGTGGCACCTCCAAGAAGGTTACACGTTCACGCGTCGTATACCTGGAACCATTTTAAGGTAAACTTAGAGGGATTGATATCTTTCGTATGCCTGGCGCGCAGACGAGATTTTAAAATTTCATAGTTTTAAACGGCCTAAATACCTTAACTCACTTAGAAAATAACGAGCTATAATGAAATGGGCACAGAAATAAAATATAACATCATTAAATTATTTTTCATATTTGTATAAAAACGTGGGGTGAAACCCGCGGGTATAAGCTAGTAGGATTATAATATAAGAAACTAATGAAGTAGCAAAATGTAATAAGCAATACAGGCTAGTTGATAAATGCAAAAAAGCGGTCGCAACGACGTTCTGTGAGGAAATTCAAAGCACGACAAACCCATGTTTACAACAGCTACTAAACAACTACACAGCAACGTGTAGGACTACATCCGCCCACAACATATCGCCCATAGAAATGGTAGACGATGGTATCGTTACAATTAACAATTGCTACGCGGAAATACAGCAAGAAGACAAATCAATGATCACCTTAAATGGCACATACCTAATTACATCCAAAAGCAAAGTGACCATTAACGACAGTGGTTACATCAACCACAAGAATGAGTACCCACTGACTCCGGACGATCCCATGGCACAAGATATTAAGTTTGCCGAGCGCATTGCAACGCTGTCGTTACCATATCTAGACGAAGTCAAAATACGGAATTTAAGACATATCGCAACACTAAGGTACAAAATTAATATAAACTCAATCATAATGTTTAGTTCCCTTAGTGGATTGATTATCTCGGCGGTCATAGCGCTGACTATATTTCGCTGGAGGAAGAATCGACAGAAACGCATTGTCATACATTTGATAGAGAATAATATTACCAAGGCCCCAGGACAGAACGATGGCGCGCCCGAGGATGGCCGATTTTAGAAGGGGGAGAGTTAACACCAGCGAGAGGTTGATACCCTTCCATAAAGTGCTATCTCCCCGCTGGACAACACGCGCATCCGCTTGCCATTTCATCACAACAAAATCAACAGTAAGCAATTGACTTCTCAGCGAATTGACTTCTCAACAAATTGGCTCTCGATCAACGAAAAGCTACTTCCACTGAAAAGGTGCTGACGCTCGCTAGTCTTCACGCGCATCCGCTTTGTCAGTTCGGTGCAGCGCAAACAGTAGCATAACGACCAATACGAACCATTTCCCACCAAAAGCGCTGACACCACATTACGGCTTCAGTTCGGCAACGAGCAACAACAACACTCAACGGACAGCTATTAGTTAGATTTAATATTTAAATAATAAGTTCTGCCCTTGAATTTTGACTTTTTTGTGCGCACTTGTAGTGAACGGCTGCCCTACATAGTATAGGGAAATAAATAATAAATTAAAATCGAGTGTCTCGTGTTTTACTTATATATTTATAGGGTTTGAATTAAACGAAGATCCTTCATAACGCATTCAAAATTAAAAATACTGAATGATAATATTTTTAAAGGACATTGTTGGCATGTTCCAAAAGGATAATCGAAAACAGAAGTTGTAATTAACCTTGTTTTGAATTTTTCTTTTAATTGATACCCACATATCCATATTTTGTGTAAACTTTTGGAAATACATTATAATTGATGGTCCTTTGGAAAAGCCTGACTAGCTGGTAAAAAACTAAAAATGCAGATTTAATAAATATTATGCCCTAATACTGTAGGGAGTATAGTAATACCGCCTTAGACTATGTTCAAACAGGCCAATTAGCTGAGGCAATTAAGCTTTAAATGGCGGAATTGAGTTTTGTGTTCACACATACATATGTCAGCTGCGCAATTAGCGATACGAAATCAGCTGCTGGATTACCTACAGTGATGAAAAAATTGGTACAATCGTACCTTTATTTAGTTTGAAAGTGCATTCGGTACAAACACACCATTTTAGATACATTTGGAACGTAGCCAAATAACTTCTCAGGAAATCAGTTCTTATTTTTATTGACATTTCAATGCATTTTCTGTTGCGGGCAACTGGTCCAATACCTTCCCTCCTTTTTGAAGGGGCATACAAATGATACAAAAAGGTGGTCAAAGTAACGCAACTGTAGTTGATTTCGCCAGATAGACGGAAAATATTTATTTTTAAACGTCAGATCGGAAAACCGGGAGGAATTTAATTCACCTTTTCTACAACATAGCTTTGTCTCGCGCTGCTCGAAGAGATTCTTTTCATAGCCAAAATTTGTTTAATGTGAGTACAGAAGTTGATGTGGTATCGATGGGAATTTTTATCCTCCTATCTTCTTTAAATAGAAATACATATTTACTTTTTGCGTGCATCCATCCACTTTTAGATAAAGCTTTCCGTAAATTAGATACAATTTTATAATTAAATTTTCTATCCCTGATGGAATATCAACTGTAAGAGGGACAGAAACAAACAGTTGATTGCTCTTTGTTCAATAAACATATCTCCAAGTCAAAATTAAACATACCTACCAGGGTTGCATAGAGAATCTGACACAAATTAATGGCCAATTAATAATTAATCATACATATGTGACCGCGCACTTCCTATACATACTAAAGTGTTTTACAAAAACAAAAGTGCAGAAGTGTTATGGCCTGTTTGCTTAAATGAAGTGTGATATGTTTCCTTTTTTACCACGCTTTTTTTTGTCTTGTTTTTGGCTTAGGATCTGCGATTTTGCCTGCTCCTACATATATGTACATATATTATGTATCTAAGTATGTATTTACAAAAAAACCACACAGTTTCAAAATATGCATTTTTATTAATTACGGTCTTGACGATGACTACGAACTGCGTGGCTTGCGCTTAGGGATGCAAACGGTTCAAAATTCGATGTTTGCCATCGATGTTAACAATTTCCTAAAATCGCTAAATTGACGATACATCGAGGCCAGTTTCAGCGATGTTTTAACATCGAATTATGCTCCTAAAATTTTTTGACTGGCCATGAATTTTTTTCTTTTAAAAGGAACATTCAGAAATTCCGAGTTTACTCTTATCTTTCGACATTAAAAATGCATACTTAGTCATTAAAAAAGGACCGGGATCCCGTTGAAATTTCAATGGATTTGGGCCTTGGAACTTTAAGCTCAGCGAACTTACGACGGCATGCATTTCTACTCTATTTATAGGGAGGGAATGGTAAATAAATAAAGCAATAATTGAAGTACAGAGAGTTGGAATTGAAAAGTATTAAATTTTCCTAACAAATCTCGAAACATCGGAAACCATCGATATATCGATGTTTTTCTGGCGATGTATTTTAGCATCGATGTATCGATGTTACTCCCCAAAATTTGCATCCCTACTAGCGCTAACAATTGGTAATGAGTTGCTATACATATGTACATGCAAATGCTCTAGTGCACTCGGTTGTCTTGCTATGATTTGCCGCTATTTTACTTCAACCCTTCTTTTTGGTTTTACAATTTGCTTCACCGCAGAACTCAAGCGCTATTGTCGCTGTAGCAAATTCTATTTCGAATGTTGAAGTGTTTGTATTGTTGCGCAGCTTGCTATAGAACAGTGGTGTCCAACCGAGTTCGCACCGAGGGCTACTTTGAAACCATCGCAATGCTTTGCGGGCCCGCCTGCACATAAAAAGAACATTCTTTGTATTGTGACAACAACAATTTCCTATTAATTTGTAACGCAGTATTTCTACTATAATTCATACATCGATTTTAAGTAAAACAAGTAAGAAAGTCTAAGTTCGGGCGGAGCCGAACATTAAATACCCGGCGCAAGTATTAAGTACCTATATGTTTTTTCACCTTTCCGAAACCTACCGCTAGATGGTAAGCCGGGCTGTATCAATTTTGAGTCCTTACATTTCGAAATATTGCAGTTTCAAGAATTTCTGAAATTTACCGTTATATGAAAAGCGGACATAATTTTAGTCCGATTTCAACAATTTTCAACGTTACTGAGATACATATATGTGATCATAAGTGGGCGGTGCCACGCCCATTTTCCAAAATTTTATCATAACCGTATTTATTGGTAAAGAATTGTTGCAAGCATCAATTTTGAATAGAGTAGCTTTAATATTTACTGATTTATCGAAGATTTTGAATTTCTCTAAATTACCGTTATATGGGATGTGGGCGTGGTTACTGTCCGATTTTAAAAATTTTCGGCCATTTGGTACCAAGGCCAATAACTGTTCCAAGTCTAGAAGAAATTGGTGTAGCGGTGACCAAGATATACACATGTAACCATAAGTGGGCTACGCCCATTTTCCAAAAATTTTTAATATTCTTATTTTTCGTCTGAAAACTATTGTAAATATCAATTGTGAGTGAATTATCTTCAGTAGTTACTAAAATATCGTAGTTTTCGTATTTCTGGAAATTACCGTTATATGGGAAGTGGGCGTGGTTACTGTCTGATTTCGCCCATTTTCAATACCAACCTACCTTGGATTAATGGAAACCTACATACCAAATTTCGTTGAGATATCTCAATTTTTGCTCGAGTTATCGTGTACACGGACAGACGGACAGACAGACATGGCTTAATCGACTTCTCTATTCATTCTGAGCATTTATGTATACATTTGTCTATATCTATCTCGATTCGTTTTGGCTGTTACAAACAACCGTTATGTGAACAAAATTAATATACCCTTGTGCACAAGTGCGCTCGGGTATAAAGATAAAACTGGTTCCATAGAGAACATTTCGTCACCTAAAATGCAAAACTCTGTAACTAACAAAAAACTCTAAATTCACTTTCCTTCCTACATTGTTAGATGCAAAAAAAAACTGTTAGCTACGGATCCTGGCATTTGCTTCATGCATCGGCTTTTCGCATTTCGATCGTAACGATCGATCGAAAGTTTTGCACGTAATGCGCTGGATTGTAGCCCGCAAGAATTTCTGAGTCCAATAGAAGAGCAAACGACGGGAAAAGCTGACGGTTTTTTTCTGCCAACAGCATCTTTCATATGTAGAACGCTAAGATTACAGTCATAACTTCTGAAAACCATTATTCAGTTTATTTAGTTTTCAATAATATTATTTAAAAAATGCCAAGTCGGAGAGCCTTATCTACATGGTCATTGAGAATTTCTTCATTAATGTCGTTGGATCAGAAATATCTTTATTTACATTGCCTAATCTCATTTACAGATAGCTATTATAATTTCTAATTAAAGCATTCTAATTTACAATTGACGATTTTCATTTTTAATTGATACTTTCGCATTGGGAACCGGAAATGGCGTAGTTCTTCCGTCCATCTTTTTGTATGGGCGCCTAAAATACAGGTCGCGAGCTACTAGGCGCCCGCGAACTACCGGTTGGACAGCACTGCTATAGAATATTTTGTGTTGCTGTTAACGCTACCTGTAGTACGCCGCTTGGAAGTACTGCATAGTAGTAAAGTGTGCCTTTTAGGGCCGTTTGCACCATGTCTAGTTAACGCTAACTGGAGGTACATCCTTCAGTTAAGCACGTTAACTGCTTTATCGATCACATGTTATATGATGAGTGTCGATAACGTCGATAAAGATGTTTAACTGGGAATTAGAATTAACTAGACATGGTGCAAACGGCCCTTAGAAGGTTTTGCGCAGCTCTTTAGTACGTATACATGAAGAAATAAGACATAACATTTCTCTACTGCTTTGTCTTTAAAAGATTAAATTGTATTCAATATGTCCTCATAAGTTATATATCTCTGTGGGTGTTAAGTAAAGCTAAACCAGAGTTTTACTTTGTAATTATGATTTACGCCTGGTTTTCATTACGTCATATTTAACTTCAAAATAATGAAAACGGATTGTCATGTGGTGTCATTTGTGTTAATTGTCATAGATCACGGTCATATAAAAAGACAGTCAAGTGAAAACGGCCCCC
>NW_023458561.1:3249992-3258149 GCF_013731165.1 Rhagoletis pomonella | reverse complement strand
TATAACCAAATCTTGGTTATTATAACTAAACCTTTTTCTGGGTGTATAGGTAAGAAATGGGTATATTCGAGGAGCAGTTAATGCGGCAGTGTTACACTTTTATGAAAGAGTATCACATTCTACGCGAAAATTTGAGCGAACAAAATTTTGACAATCGGCTACTCATCATTGGCAAATCAAAAGCAACATACAAATTTTTACTGCGCCATTTCTGCAACATTTTAGAAAAGTTTAGTTGAGTATCAGCAACATGTCATCAGGAAGGCAACAAGTCTGCAATATTGCGGTAATTATTTCGTAGCCCGAACGCACCCAATGTAATGAAACTAAATTTTTGTAATAATAAGAGTCTTATTTATTGTTAAGAGAATTTTGTAAGTATTAACTTGGAGTAAATTAGCGTCCTCAATTACTGAAATATCGGAGTTTTCGTATTATCAACGCATTGCTTTTCCATATCAAGTGTACCGGGTTTTAATTAATGGTAAGAGGTTATTCCAAGAATCGATTTAGAGTGAATTAGCTTAAGTAGTTATTGATTTATCGGAGTTTTCGCGATTCTGTAAATTACCGTTATATGGGAATTGGGCGTGGTTATCGCCCGATTTTAAGCATTTATGCAGCAGTTATGCTAGATATAGCCTAAGCAAGGCTCATACCGAGTTTGGTACGGATTAGTGAAGCGGATAGTGAGATACAGCATTTCATCATAAGTGAGCGAGGCCACACCCATTTTCTAAAAATTTTATAATATGCCTATTTTGTTCAAAAGTTTTACTTTACATACTAATTTTTAGCAATTTGGATACAATATTTACTGAGATATCGTAGATTTATCTAAATTGGCATTTATCTAAATTTAAACGCTTGTATACCCAAAACTATTTATTTAATCATCACTTATATAACACCAAAGTAAAGGAAAACAAATGTTTATTCCGAAATATATAACATAGTTGGGTTCGCCTTACATTCCCGCAGATTTCTAGCAACAGGGCCGAAAGGTCCTAGAAAACATGACTTTTGCTAATATCTCGAAAACTATTTATTTGTTAAGTTAAATTCATCTAAAAAGTTTAATTTTAGTGTTAAAATAGATCTA
Source organism: Rhagoletis pomonella (assembly GCF_013731165.1). NCBI lineage: Eukaryota > Metazoa > Arthropoda > Insecta > Diptera > Tephritidae > Rhagoletis > Rhagoletis pomonella. Next base: position 3,257,047 of record NW_023458561.1, on the reverse strand, counting down.
AAGTAGTAAAGTTATATATTAACCAAATTTCTGAGCTTTCAACTGAACAAAGAATAATAACGCGATCTCTCCCGGGGATACAACAAATTCCTTAATATTCATAGAAATTAACCAAAAAATACTCGTTGGAAACCGCTATTTTCGTTACATTTCAATTGAACTTTTGCTTAATAAAATGATTAAAAAAATTTACCCTTAAATGCATTACTACCTTCTGTATGCGGGTCCATCACTACTTTTTAAGAATATAATGCAGTATTACTGCAGCAGTAATCAAAATATTAACTTAAAACCTTCGCGATCTTTCTAGAGAGCGAAAATTTATTTTTAACCAGCGTTAGAATATTCTGTTTCCAGCCAACGGTGAGCGTTCGCTGTGCAAGTTAGAAAAGTGAGGGGGACTGGGAAATGTTATTTGGAATGTTCTCCATCGAAAGTGACTAATTTTTTAAGTTAAGTTAAATCATTCAAATACCCCTATGTGCGCCGCTTATGTGGCAGTATTTGACAACTAAAATGTATTTGCCAACATGTTGGCAATTTCGTTTTCGTTTGCCATGCGAACAGCTGATTCTAGCTAGAACGGATTCCGAAATGTAATACCGACCGTTTAGCTATACAAAATAAAACCAAACATGAAATTATTTGGCGCAAGTAAAAAACAAAGAAAATGAAACCGGTTAAACTTAAAATTTTCTATTTTATCTATAATATCTCGGAAACTACTTGACCGATTAGAAAATTATTGATGCAAATTCAAAGATAACTTCAGTACCTTTTTACGACGTATTTACTATGTATAACCATTTTTAAAACAACACCATTTACAAATAATATATAAACATTTTAAATTTTTACCACTTCTTTCGTTAAATTTTGCCTTATAAAAATCCTCTCTGTATAAGGAAATAACCTGTACTTTCTAAATAATATGACTTTCTAAATGCAATTTTCTTCAAAAAGGGTAATTTTATGAAAAAATTAAATTTTTTTGTTATTTAGTATTTTTGACTTAAAAATATAAAAAATCATATAAATTGTGTTACCAGAGTATCCAGAGTAGCACACCACCTTCCTCAATGAACTCAGAAAGAGGGTTTAGTGCATCGGGTAGCATTTAGGTTGCAAATAGAAATATGTTGTTGCCCGATAACGCGGAAATGCTTCATTTCATAATGAAAAATATACAAATTTTTGATTTTTAAACTGAATATTCTATAATCGGGAAATCCGGCCGGATTTTAGCCAGTATCCGGCCGGGTAGTCGTATAACAGAAAAACGGCCGGATAAGCCGGATTCCGGATATCTACCGGATACCCGGCACCTCCTAATTAAACATATAAAATTTTTCGCATTTCCAAAGTTTTCATGGACGATTAATTCAAGTTATTAACTGAAACTTCAACTAAATGTCGGCCCAGGTTGTCGTTATCCTACGGCCATAAAACTGTATATATATGCCATTTAGGCTAAAAAGCACAAATATAGAGGGTGTGCATATTAAAAGTTGCAAACAAATTTTTGAGCATATATTCTTGGGACAGTCTAATGTACATATGTATGTTTATGAGTGCCAATTAAAAATATTCAGGCAGGTTCTGCAATTCACATCCGAGTGAATTTCCACCCCTGCTAATTTGAATTTAAAGGGAATTTCATTGAATTTCACTCGGAAGTGAATTCTGAACCTGCCTGATTGACTTTGCTCTATTGGTTTTAATGTATGTATGTATGTATGTATGCATGCAATACAGAATTTTTCAAAAACATATATGAACAGGCACATACTCCGCCGTCTGTCCAGTACCCTAGAGCTCTTAAGAGTTAAAAATACCATTTTTTCTTTCTGAAATATGAAAATTAGAGTATAGAGCATATTGAGAGAAAATTTGATAGGAATTGCAGGCCTAGAACCTTTAAAATAAATAAAGAGTTTTTTTGCACTACTATTAAAATTGCAGTAAATTTGCAAATATATTCGTTGTAAAGAAAGTAAATTTTGCAACTCTCAAAAAAAATTTCATTCAATTATTGCAAAGGAGGCAGAGGTTATGATCTTTTTTAAGGATGCTTCGAATATTCTTAATACTGGATATTTTTGTCTCTACACTAGTACAGGAGAATGGCATCGAAGACGAAATGGCGTAACTTTAGGATGTCAACAAAACGAATTGGCCAAAAATTATTTCCTATTTTCTTTCGTTTTGACATCCTGATTTTTACTAATGTATATCCAATTGCCACCATCTTATATGGATGCGCCTTGGTTCAAAGTATTTTTCTTGTGTTGTCATTGAAAATTCATTGACACAGTTGAGGTAGTTTAACTTCGGTGGTTTATCCATTTTCTATCAAAAACTGAAGCAAAATTTTGTGGAAGGCGATTAAAAAATCTTAGGATAATTCATTTCATAGTATAATTACCAAGAATGTTAGAATACAACATGGCACCTTCCCGCCGGCGGTGAGATTTCTCAAGTAAAAGCAAACAAAGCCGAATGGCAGGATAAAAGAAACTGGCAAAACAGTAAATTTTCTTAATATGTAATTTTTCTATAGGAAACTTCGTTTAATTGGGCGTGTTCGGAAGGCGCAGCAGCTCAGTAAATGTTGCGATTGCACTTGCTGAATGCATTGCTTTGTTGAGTGTTTGATGATCGTAATATTTATCTGATCATTTGAGATAGCATATTTTGTTTACCTTGGACAGTTGACAGCTAATGTATCAACCCGTTCAGAAGGCGCATAACGAATAATCACTGATTATTTTTTTAATACGGTTGCCTTCTGAATGTATCCACTGTGTTAAATTGTTAGAATACATACATATATGATTTATAAAAAGAATTAATGAAACAATCCTTTTTAATACCGGCTCGGGGTCAGGGTGTTTATTGTATTAAAACACTTGAAGATGCGTTCTTTTCCCAATATATTTAAATCTCCTCGGGAGATCCCCTGTAGACGATCTCCGGAGGGGATTGATTAAAATCAAAAAATCCGCAGAAAAAACAGATACATATTCAAAAGAATTAATGTTTACTTTTACTTGAGAATTGTGAAAATCGGAAAACCAAAGTAGCGGGGCTCTGAGTGCGCCATCTTTGTCATCTACATCGTGTATAGTTATCAGTGTTGCCGCGACGTCTCAAGAAAAAGTATCCCTGACCAAGCCAAAAATGTATCCAAATGTATCCAATTTTCTTTTTTTACATATACATCTCATAATTTGTAAGAAAACCAAACATTTTCATGAAAAAGACATAATTTAACCCATCTTAAGGACTTGGAATATACATGTGCATAAAATGAAACATTTGTAATTTCAATTTATAAAGTACATTTTTTGTGCATAAGTATTTTGCAAAGTAAATATAATAAATAGCAAGTACACTCTAAAACATAGCTGGGCAAAACGCTACTCGCGAGTAGCGTCTGCGTCGCAGCGCTTATACGTATACAGAAACGACGCAGCGAATTTCAATTCAGTCTGCTTTCAGATTTCATGAGAGTAACACTATGCTTCGCCGTTGAATATTTTTATTCGTAATTTTAGCGCGTGGTTGCCACCTATATATGTAACAATGCCCAAAATGTCTGAGTATGAGTGCCAATTACAGTTTTTGGTTTTAAAAAAAGCTAATAATGCCCAATGCTTGTTGTGTGGTAATACGACCATTAACCATAAACAAATGAAAAAAACGCTCCACTCAGTGCAATTATAGAAAAGTGCTTCTCAGCGCGACGCACTAGGGCACACATTGCATACTTTATTTTATAATATTTTTTTTATCAAAAGAAATCGATAGAGAAATGTAAATGCTGGTTTATGCCCAAAAATACTTTATGAATAATATTTATAAGTTATACTCTATTTTTAAGACTAAATACCTACTTATATGAAACAAGTAATTTTTAGCAATGAAAAAAACCGACTTCAACTCTCATATAAAAAAAAAAATATATATATATATATCTCACGATCCACTGATCGGATCTTAACCAGATTAGTATGGGACCACCTCTGAGACACTACCTTTCCGATGCAAAAAGAATTATCGAAATCGGTTGACGTGGTCCAAACTTATGCGGTAACATACATAAAAAAAAAAAAAAAAAAAAAAGATTCCGACGAACTGATAACCTCCTCCTTTTTTGGTTAAAAAATAAGACCTAAACACCGTAACCATCTGGCCGGTCAGCATATAAAAGAATTTGTTCTAATAAAACGGAGCCCAGGTATTATACAAATGAGTTTACCTAATTTAAGTTTTTTTAAATTATACAAGTACTAAATTTTTCTTATGCAAAAGGTTGTATAAACTAATAGTATTAGTTACTAAAAACTTCCAAGGTTCATTATTACACTATAGGTATAAGCAAAATAGGCCAAAATACCCATGCACGAAAAATACCACTTTTAGTACATTTATAAAAAATGCAGCAACCATAACTGAGCGCGACGCACTAATACCATGACAAAATGAGACTGTGTTGGTGTGCCCAGCTATGCTCTAAAAAGAGCATGTAAAACTACTACTGAAAAGTGTCTATTTTTCAACAAAAATCTGTATAAATATACGTATAAGATGTTCAGTATTTGATTTTGAACTTGAGATCTTTAAAATATACACATAAATACACATATATAGAATGTTTAAAATTGCAAAAATTTTCAAACTACAAATACATTTGAGTAGTCTACTTGCAAAGTGCGCTATGTAAAATTTTTTCGATTCTTAGTTTTTGGCGGATTACGTACCAGTATTTAAAGTAGTCCACTAACAACAGAGTGCAAAATCTTTTTATATTCTGAAAAAATAGCATCAAATGTTAAGTCTTCTTCAAAAGTCGCTATCATACTTATTTATGAACTTTCAAAAGTATCAATCTTCTGATGAACCAGTATTTAAAGTAGTCCACTAACAACAGAGTGCAAAATCTTTTTATATTCTGAAAAAATAGCATCAAATGTTAAGTCTTCTTCCAAAAGTCGCTATCATACTTATTTATGAACTTTCAAAAGTATCAATCTTCTGATGAACTTAGAAAGCTGCTTTAGGTGGTATATACTGTTAATGTTATCTTATGACATGTTATGTTATGTTACAATTTTATAAGGCTCCTATTTATCCAAATTTTCAGGTAATAATAAAAAAGATTCAATTTAAATGTTACTTGTTGTCGTAGTCGCTTTTTCAAATTTATGGCTTTCTATTATAAAATCACATAACGCTGTTTGCAAGTGGACTACTCATTTCCTACTAATAATTTACTTTATTTTAAACATGTTATGAGTAATTTTGCTCTTGCGACAAATTTGGTATGTAAGAGTAAACAGGCAATGATTAATTTTATTACACGGCGTGCGAATTTGCCCACATTAAAAGAGGAAACTGGTTACCTCTCTTAATATGCGCAAATAAACAAAAATTTTTTAGAGTGTATTCAAAGTCTTTTCAGTAAAATTCATAAAAGTCTCCTTAAATAAATAAAAGTTAAAATTAACAAATGAAAATATGTGATATGAAAGAGATTACTACAGAAAGAGTATAATTTACTTTATATACATATGTATATCGTCGTTTAAAGTACAAAGCCGCGTATCGTCATTCTGCAAAACCGCGTAACTGACATTTGCTGCCAAAAATTGGATTTGCTCACACAAGCTCTTGGCTCAATCCTTATCCATTCGTCCTGAAATATACTAGCCAGAAATGCGATTGCTTTATAAAAAAGAGAACCATTTTGAAATATAAGTGTTTTTACTCTAGAAAATAATTTATGCAACGTCACATACGCGGTTTTGCTTTTTGTTGATACGCGGTTTTGTACTTTAAGCGACGATATGTATATTAAGATCTTGCTTAAAGCATACTTTAAGCTAATTAAAGCAATTGCGCTTATACCTATATTGGTGAGATCTCTTCATATGTTCATTGCTTCGTTCACAAAAAATAAAATGCGTTAATTTCACGCTTAAGTAGCGATTCTTCATACGTTCAGAAAACGTAATGCTTTCTACCATCTTTAATGAAAATCGATTTTTGAACGAAAAAAACTTTATAGAAAATATAAAATTTTGGCCTATTTAAAAAAGTATCCACATTTATACTGACCGGAAAAAATAAGTATCCCGCAAAAATTCGTCTAAAAATGTATCCAATTGGATCTATTTAGATCCAAACGGCATCCCTGATAGTTATTACTCACCGTTCGCAAAAATGAAACGTCGTCCTGCTCCGAGCCTCCTTCGGCTTCAGCCATTTTATTTCTAGCTGTTTATATTCTCTCCACCATAAAATTCGGCACTTGGACTTTCAATGTTGATGATATAGAAGTTCCTGTGCAATACGTATCATTTGAATTAGTGTCGCCTTATATCAGAGGTTTATTATTTGGTTGAAAACCCAATTGTCGACTTGCGATGAATAAGCTGCCAATATTCAATACCTAAAATGAATATCAGAAAAAATTAAAATGTTTGCATTATTCTGTCTGTTAAAACCTTTGTAAATAAATAAATGCTGTATATCATATACCTTGTTTATACCAATGCAAGAACCGTATTAACAAAAAACTGATTTGACTCAACACATATTTCTTTCAAACATTTATACCTGTGTCGTTAAAGCGCACTCGCAGAAACCGTAGTGAAAAGTAAACAAAATGTTGTTATTTTTATTCGATATTTCTTAAATAATTAATTTGCGTGGCTAACCGAAATGGAAACGAACAACAATTCAAATTTGTTATAATAATAATTCAAATTTAAAACGGGCTGTATAAAGAAAACCAGCCTTTTTCACTTCGCGTCAGTTACCTTGTTTATACCTACGCAATAACCGCATTAACAAAAAGCTGATTTGACTCAACACATATTTCTTTCAAGTATTTATACCTCGGTCTTTATTGCGCACTCGATGAAGCCGTATTCAAAAGCAAACCAAATCTGCTATTTTTATACGACATTTCTTTAATAACTAACTTGCGCGGTTGACCGAAATGGAAGCGAACAATAATTCGAATTTATAATAATAATAATTCAAATTTA
>NW_023458561.1:3247964-3249892 GCF_013731165.1 Rhagoletis pomonella | reverse complement strand
TGTTTTCTAACCGATGTGAGAATTAAAAAACCGATTTGAAAACAAATTCGAGTCAATACACTTTTCAATTTCTGAGCGTATTGAAATTTGGTTTATGCATACGTTTTGAATCACGGCGAAGTGGGTTAAAGCGCTTTATGTGTCGGTATAAACAAGGTAAGTGATGTGTTTATACCTGTTTTTTAAACGATGTGAGAAATAAAAAAGCGATTTGAAAACAAATTCGAGTCAAAACACTTTTGAATTTCTGAGCGTATTGAAAGTTGGTTTATGCTTCCATTTTGAATCACAGCGAACTGGGTCAAAGTGCTTTATGTGTCGGTATAACCAAGGTAATAAATATAAACATTAAGGTGTCCTGAGAAATTTATATAAATAAAACGGTGCTACAAAGAAAAAAATCACGAAATACACTCGAAATATAACTTAGTGTTGGTTGTAGCTAGGGTCGAGTTAGGGCTACCAGAAGTTTACAATCAAAAATCTGTACACGGGCAAAAAGTGGTGGGTGAAAAATCCGAACAAAACACGTACGTTCAAATTTGCTTGGCGAGATAAAAATAAAAAAATGTGGGTGTTCACACCTGCCTGATTATCAGGCTATCAGGCTAAAACTTATTATTTTGCTGTTTTATTAATTGTTGTTAACTAAGAAAAAAATATAACCACATAACCAGATAACCAGGCAAATGTGAGAACCCGCAATTTGTACTAAGGTGAACGCAGACTTTCAAGAACATCAAATAAAACCACATATTTTTCCAAGAGTGCTATTTATTTATTGCTGCACATATGAACTTATTATTTGTCTGACTAGAAATTTTTAACGAATAGTGCTTATGTAATTTATGTACACTTAACATGGCGTCCGCTGTGGCTGAACGGTTAGAGGTGCGTACTACCACTGCATGGGACCTGAGTTCGATCCCTGGTCCGAGCAACATCTAAATTACAAAAAGGTTTTTCTAACAGCGGTCACTACTCGGCGGGAAATAGCAAACCTCCGACTATATTTCTGCCAGGAAAAAAAAATAGTAATAGATTGCCGCCTACACAAATGTTAGTGTTTGGGCGAGCTTCTTCTCCGATTTGTGGCGTGCACCTTGAGTTGCGAGTAAATAAGGCGCATTCCACGGTTATCGATACCGAACAAAATGAAAATAAACTTAAGAATTTGAGTGAATGTATTATTTCTAGCAAGTAAAAGTAAATAAAGATTAAAATCAAAAATTTCCAAATTTATTTTAATATCAGATAAATTTTTAATTTTGAGTGGATTCTGCCATGAAGAACAGCTTCTCATTAAAACACAATCGCTATTCGGAATCGGTGTAAAACTGTAGGTCACTCCCCTTTCTGTGACAGCCAGGGTGGCCCACTTTTGCATCCTTGAAACCGGGACTCACAATAAGTCCGTTCTTTTGCTCGCCGGCAGGTGCCCGAAGGGGTGTGAATGTGAAATAACACAAATTTGCTTTATTTCATTTCTCGTTGAGCAATAAGACCAACTTTTATACTTAACAATTTGAGTAATAAAGCAAACTAATGCACATACATATGTACGTAGTCACCCAGTTACATTTGACAAAAAGTAGTACATGAACAAGTTAAATGGACGGATTTGTAAGTATACAATTTTGAAAGTGCCCGGCGTCGCGGCGGTCTTTTTAATGTCCAATTAATGGGAATTATTGTGTATGGTGTTATTGCATGCTGCATCCCACCCATAGTGGAAGTGCCACTGCTTTATTTGAAAATTTGCCTATAAAATGCCGAATGTCAGAAAATAAAGCGAGAAAGCAGTTTTATTACTTCATCTGTTTATTGCGACATGTTTTCATGCAAACATTTTAAGGTTTTCCAGCAATGTTTTTAACATATATTAAAAAGCATGCAGAAAAAATTCATACAAAAGCGATATGTCCAAT
>NW_023458561.1:3247158-3247864 GCF_013731165.1 Rhagoletis pomonella | reverse complement strand
TACTTGAGAATTGTGAAAATCGGAAAACCAAAGTAGCGGGGCTCTGAATGCGCCATCTTTGTCATCTACATCGTGTATAGTTATCAGTGTTGCCGCGACGTCTCAAGAAAAAGTATCCCTGACCAAGCCAAAAATGTATGCAAATGTATCCAATTTTCTTTTTTTACATATACATCTCATAATTTGTAAGAAAACCAAACATTTTCATGAAAAAGACATAATTTAACCCATCTGAAGGACTTGGAATATACATGTGCATAAAATGAAACATTTGTAATTTCAATTTATAAAGTACATTTTTTGTGCATAAGTATTTTGCAAAGTAAATATAATAAATAGCAAGTACACTCTACAAAAAGCATGTAAAACTACTACTGAAAAGTATCTATTTTTCAATCTGTATAAATATACGTATAAGATGTTCAGTATTTGATTTTAACTTGAGATCTTTAAAATATACACATAAATACACATATATAGAATGTTTAAAATTGCAACAATTTTCAAACTACAAATACATTTGAGTAGTCTACTTGCAAAGTGCGCTATGTAAAATTTTTTCGATTCTTAGTTTTTGGCGGATTACGTACCAGTATTTAAAGTAGTCCACTAACAACAGAGTGCAAAATCTTTTTATATTCTGAAAATATAGCATCAACTGTTAAGTCTTCTTCCAAAAGTCGCTATCATACTTATTTATGAACTT
>NW_023458561.1:3234771-3247148 GCF_013731165.1 Rhagoletis pomonella | reverse complement strand
ATCATACTTATTTATGAACTTTCAAAAGTATCAATCTTCTGATGAACTTAGAAAGCTGCTTTAGGTCGTATATACTGTAAATGTTATCTTATGACATGTTATGTTATGTTACAATTTTATAAGGCTCCTATTTATCCAAATTTTCAGGTAATAATAAAAAAGATTCAATTTAAATGTTACTTGTTGTCGTAGTCGCTTTTTCAAATTTATGGCTTTCTATTATAAAATCACATAACGCTGTTTGCAAGTGGACTACTCATTTCCTACTAATAATTTACTTTATTTTAAACATGTTATGAGTAATTTTGCTCTTGCGACAAATTTGGTATGTAAGAGTAAACAGGCAATGATTAATTTTATTACACGGCGTGCGAAGTTGCCCACATTAAAAGAGGAAACTGGTTACCTCTCTTAATATGCGCAAATAAACAAAAATTTTTTAGAGTGTATTCAAAGTCTTTTCAGTAAAATTCATAAAAGTCTCCTTAAATAAATCAAAGTTAGTTTTTTAAACTACATTGAAATCTTCTTTCTTTTTAAATTAACAAATGAAAATATGTGATATGAAAGAGATTACTACAGAAAGAGTATAATTTACTTTATATACATATGTATATCGTCGTTTAAAGTACAAAGCCGCGTATCGTCATTCTGCAAAACCGCGTAACTGACATTTGCTGCCAAAAATTGGATTTGCTCACACAAGCTCTTGGCTCAATCCTTATCCATTCGTCCTGAAATATACTAGCCAGAAATGCGATTGCTTTATAAAAAAGAGAACCATTTTGAAATATAAGTGTTTTTACTCTAGAAAATAATTTATGCAACGTCACATACGCGGTTTTGCTTTTTGTTGGTACGCGGTTTTGTACTTTAAGCGACGATATGTATATTAAGATCTTGCTTAAAGCATACTTTAAGCTAATTAAAGCAATTGCGCTTATACCTATTTTGGTGAGATCTCTTCATATGTTCATTGCTTCGTTCACAAAAAATAAAATGCGTTAATTTCACGCTTAAGTAGCGATTCTTCATACGTTCAGAAAACGTAATGCTTTCTACCATCTTTAATGAAAATCGATTTTTGAACGAAAAAAACTTTATAGAAAATATAAAATTTTGGCCTATTTAAAAAAGTATCCACATTTATACTGACAGGAAAAAATAAGTATCCCGCAAAAATTCGTCTAAAAATGTATCCAATTGGATCTATTTAGATCCAAACGGCATCCCTGATAGTTATTACTCACCGTTCGCAAAAATGAAACGTCGTCCTGCTCCGAGCCTCCTTCGGCTTCAGCCATTTTATTTCTAGCTGTTTATATTCTCTCCACCATAAAATTCGGCACTTGGACTTTCAATGTTGATGATATAGAAGTTCCTGTGCAATACGTATCATTTGAATTAGTGTCGCCTTGATATCAGAGGTTTATTATTTGGTTGAAAACCCAATTGTCGACTTGCGATGAATAAGCTGCAAATATTCAATACCTAAAATGAATATCAGAAAAAATTAAAATGTTTGCATTATTCTGTCTGTTAAAATAAATAAATGCTGTATATCATATACCTTGTTTATACCAATGCAAGAACCGTATTAACAAAAAACTGATTTGACTCAACACATATTTCTTTCAAACATTTATACCTGTGTCGTTAAAGCGCACTCGCAGAAACCGTAGTGAAAAGTAAACAAAATTTTGTTATTTTTATTCGATATTTCTTAAATAATTAATTTGCGTGGCTAACCGAAATGGAAGCGAACAACAATTCAAATTTGTTATAATAATAATTCAAATTTAAAACGGGCTGTATAAAGAAAACCAGCCTTTTTCACTTCGCGTCAGTTACCTTGTTTATACCTACGCAATAACCGCATTAACAAAAAGCTGATTTGACTCAACACATATTTCTTTCAAGTATTTATACCTCGGTCTTTATTGCGCACTCGATGAAGCCGTATTCAAAAGCAAACCAAATCTGCTATTTTTATACGACATTTCTTTAATAACTAACTTGCGCGGTTGACCGAAATGGAAGCGAACAATAATTCGAATTTATAATAATAATAATTCAAATTTAAAAGGGGATGTATGAAGAAAGCCAGCCTTTTTTCACTTCGCGTCAAATGAATGATGCGTTTATACCTGTTTTCTAACCGATGTGAGAATTAAAAAACCGATTTGAAAACAAATTCGAGTCAAAACACTTTTGAATTTCTGAGCGTATTGAAAGTTGGTTTATGCTTCCATTTTGAATCACAGCGAACTGGGTCAAAGTGCTTTATGTGTCGGTATAACCAAGGTAATAAATATAAACATTAAGGTGTCCTGAGAAATTTATATAAATAAAACGTTGCTACAAAGAAAAAAATCACGAAATACACTCGAAATATAACTTAGTGTTGGTTGTAGCTAGGGTCGAGTTAGGGCTACCAGAAGTTTACAATCAAAAATCTGTACACGGGCAAAAAGTGGTGGGTGAAAAATCCGAACAAAACACGTACGTTCAAATTTGCTTGGCGAGATAAAAATAAAAAAATGTGGGTGTTCACACCTGCCTGATTATCAGGCTATCAGGCTAAAACTTATTATTTTGCAGTTTTGTTAATTGTTGTTAACTAAGAAAAAAATATAACCACATAACCAGATAACCAGGCAAATGTGAGAACCCGCAATTTGTACTAAGGTGAACGCAGACTTTCAAGAACATCAAATAAAACCACATATTTTTCCAAGAGTGCTATTTATTTATTGCTGCACATATGAACTTATTATTTGTCTGACTAGAAATTTTTAACGAATAGTGCTTATTTAATTTATGTACACTTAACATGGCGTCCGCTGTGGCTGAACGGTTAGAGGTGCGTACTACCACTGCATGGGACCTGAGTTCGATCCCTGGTACGAGCAACATCTAAATTACAAAAAGGTTTTTCTAACAGCGGTCACTACTCGGCGGGAAATAGCAAACCTCCGACTATATTTCTGCCAGGAAAAAAAATAGTAATAGATTGCCGCCAACACAAATGTTAGTGTTTGGGCGAGCTTCTTCTCCGATTTGTGGCGTGCACCTTGAGTTGCGAGTAAATAAGGCGCATTCCACGGTTATCGATACCGAACAAAATGAAAATAAACTTAAGAATTTGAGTGAATGTATTATTTCTAGTAAGTAAAAGTAAATAAAGATTAAAATCAAAAATTTCCAAATTTATTTTAATATCAGATAAATTTTTAATTTTGAGTGGATTCTGCCATGAAGAACAGCTTCTCATTAAAACACAATCGCTATTCGGAATCGGTGTAAAACTGTAGGTCACTCCCCTTTCTGTGACAGCCAGGGTGGCCCACTTTTGCATCCTTGAAACCGGGACTCACAATAAGTCCGTTCTTTTGCTCGCCGGCAGGTGCCCGAAGGGGTGTGAATGTGAAATAACACAAATTTGCTTTATTTCATTTCTCGTTGAGCAATAAGACCAACTTTTATACTTAACAATTTGAGTAATAAAGCAAACTAATGCACATATGTACGTAGTCACCCAGTTACATTTGACAAAAAGTAGTACATGAACAAGTTAAATGGACGGATTTGTAAGTATACAATTTTGAAAGTGCCCGGCGTCGCGGCGGTCTTTTTAATGTCCAATTAATGGGAATTATTGTGTATGGTGTTATTGCATGCTGCATCCCACCCATAGTGGAATTTACCAGGTGCCACTGCTTTATTTGAAAATTTGCCTATAAAATGCCGAATGTCAGAAAATAAAGCGAGAAAGCAGTTTTATTACTTCATCTGTTTATTGCGACATGGTTTCATGCAAACATTTTAAGGTTTTCCAGCAATGTTTTTAACATATATTAAAAAGCATGCAGAAAAAATTCATACAAAAGCGATATGTCCAATATACGGAACAGTTTTTAAAGACGATGCTTTTCCTATATTTTGTTAGACTTTTCACAAGTGTAAAAATATTTTGTGAATATTACTTTCTTCATATGAGTCATATCACATTTTTCGTTTAATTCAAGGCATATCAAACAGGTTTAGAGCATTTGAGCAAAAACAACATTTGCCTGTATTTTGTTATTGCTTCTGGTATCAAAGGTGCCAAAAACTGTTCTGATTTTTTTCTTCTACATCAAAGCGTGCCATGCGAAATACGAAAAAGGTAAAAAATTTAAATTGAAAAAATGAAAATTGTTGCAACTTTCTTTCTTAGTAAATTGGTTCGCTTTTCGAAGCATTGATCCATCCTGTGCCAGGCCCAGTAATTAGCGGTTGTGCTGCTGAGTTGGGCGAGCTTTCCAAAAGCTGCTATTTAATCGCTGGTTTTGTATGGAAAATGTTTCACATGCAAATAGATTTTAACAATTTAGAATTTTTGTGAGAAGAGATGTAAAATATTTGACATTTTCGAGAACAAATAATTTGAATCAAATCAGCTGCTATACTGATATTACCTGTTCAATGTGCCTTGGTTTAATTGTGGTTTTGGAATAAACAAAGCTCTTTTTCCTTCTGTCAGTAAACTGTTTTTTTTTTTACAAATAGTATAAATAAGCAATGGCAAATAAGGCAAAACTCTGATTTTGGTGTTATTTCCCATTTAAAAGTGAAGTAAAGCAAATTTTGCGTTATTGCCGTTTGTGTTATTTCACCCGGAAAGCAAAAACTTGAGCGTTGATAAAATTACAAATTTCGAAATGCAGTGGAAAACATATATATATTGGTATTCACGGGAAACTACAGACTCCACCATAAACTCTTGGATCTAGGTTAAAGAATTCAAAACGTAATTAGAAAAAAATCCTTTTTCTGAACGAGTAGTTTTTGTTATACCCGAGCGTACTTGTGCACAAGGGTATTATAACTTTGTTCACACAACGGTTGTTTGTAACAGGCAATACGAATCGAGGCAGATATAGACAAATGTATACATAAATGACCATAATGAAAAGAGAAATCGATTAAGCGGTTACTGTCTTTCCGTTCGTCCGTCCGTCTGTCCGTCTGTCCGTCTGTGCACACGACAACTCGAGTAAAAATTGAGATATCTTAACGAAACTTGGTACGTGCACTTCTTTCGGGCGTAGGACGGACGGTATTGAAAATGCTCAAAATCGGACAATAACTACGCCTACCCCCATATAACGGAAAATTTTCAGAAATACGAAAACTGCAATATTTTAGTAACTACATACTGAAGATTATTCACTCAAAATTGATGTTTACAATAATTTTTAGACGAAAAATAAGAATATTATAAATTTTTGGAAAATGGGCGTAGCCACTTCCAAACTTTGCACAGTTGTTGGTCTTGGTACAGCATACCAAATGGGCGAAAATTTTTAAAATCGGACAATAACCACGCCAGCATCCTATATAACGGTAATTTGGAGAAATACGCAATCTTCGATAAATCAGTAAATATTAAAGCTAATTTATTCAAAATTGGTGCCTGCAATCAAGAAATACGTTTATGATAAAATTTTGGAAAATGGGCGTGGCACCGCCCACTTATGATCACATACATATATTTATCTCTGTAACCGTTCTACTAATTTGTACCAAACTCGGTACGATTATTGTGCTTACCACATAAAAGCAAAACGTTAAAAATTATTGAAATCGGACTAAAATTACGGCCGCTTTTCATATAACGGTAAATTTCAGAAATGCTTGAAACTTAAATATTTCGAAATATAAGGACACTAATTTACTTAAAATTGATACACCCCGGCTTACCGTGTAGCGGTAGCTTTCGGAAAGGTGAAAAACATATCGTCGTTTAAAGTACAAAACCGCGTATCAACAATTGCAAAACCGCCCGCCCGAACTTTCACTTTCTTACTTGTTTTTACCTTACTAATTTTACCTTAAGGACAGAAGGAAGTAAAACTTTTCAGAACAATTTTGCGAAAAAATTATTCGTAATCCGAGTTTTTATGGTCAATTCAAATATCTGAAACTGCAGATTTTAACAATTTGTAAAGTACTTTTAGTTCATCGTCTAGTTTATATAAGTACAGTAGCGGCTCGATAATCCGGACAATTAGTGCCAAGGAATTGACCGGATTATCGAGTCGTCCGGATTACCGAGACCCTGCTTAAAAATGAATAAAAATAGCCAAGTTTTCATTTATATTTCATTTCTTAAAATTTTATTTTCATATAATTCGTTAAACAAACAAAAAACTCAAAATTTCTTTTTTTAAAACATGCCAATAACGGTAAACTTGAACAAAAGTGTACTTATTGTTTCAAAATAAACCTATCAAGTGTAAATTGTTTAACTGCGTTGTTTTTATTTTCCATTGCGATTTCTCTTTGTTTTTGCAGTTTAATTATATCCATAGCAGAAAAAATTATTTTCTTCTGCATACTTAATGCATAAATTAAATGACGATACTGCTTCTGAATGTGTTACTTTCTGTTCAACCTCAAGACTTTCGCTTTCCTCTGCAATTTCATTATGTTCTTCGCCACTGTCATAATTAACCTCAACAACATCGTCGTCTATCCACTCATTCACTTCTCGCTGTACGTAAACATCTGGTGCTATATTGACTAACAAACCTACCAAATCATCTACGCGTTCAGCATAATTTTCTTGTAGCACGCTAAGGGGTAAGTCATCTTCAGAGTCCCACTCCTCATTGTATAGAAGTTTATTCCAGCATTTTCGCAATACGCTGGATTTTACTGAGTCCCATGAGCTAGCTGTTATTAAGGCGGCATCTTTTAAAGTAAACTTTTTTAAACATTCCATGAGATCATTTTCCATTATAGACAAAATATGGGATAGAAAACTTTTGCGATAATTCATTTTAAAAATGCGAATTCCATTTTGATCCATCGGTTGTAAAAGCGCGGTACAATTTGGAGGTAAGAACATAACATGGAAATTTTCGCTAATGGTTACTAGCTGAGGGGAATGACACGTTGCATTGTCTAATAATAAGAGTGCTTTTTTAGGCAAGTTCTTGTTTTCCAAGTACGACTTTACTTCAGGTATAAAGGAATAAGTAAAACATCTCTTGAAGAGCATGTCCGTCATCCAAGCGTTTTTGCTGTGGGTGTACTCTACAAGCAAGTTCTCTCCTCTAAACGAACGTGGGTTTTGTGCCTTGCCTATAATAAGTGGTTTAAGTTTATGTTCACCTGTGGCATTGCAACATAACAGGACAGTTATTCTCTCTTTTCCCACTTTTCTTCCGGGAGCAGATTTTTCAGCTCGCAAAGCTAAAGTTTTATCAGGAAGTTTTCGCCAAAACAGTGCTGTTTCATCGGCATTGTACAATTGGCAGTGTTCCAAGTTAAGTTCCAATAATTTGTCTTTGAATGCATTAACAAACGGCTTAACAGCGCTTTCGTTATTGCTCAGCTTTTCTCCCGAAATCGTCAACCGCTTGATACCAAATCGGGATTGAAAATTATACAGCCAACCTTTACTTGCAAAAAAAAGTCGCAGTTCCGCCATAAATTTCGTGAAACAACTCCCTCCCTTTTTCTTGTAAAAGATCACTTGAGATAGGAACATTTTGCTGCCTTTTCTTCAAAAACCAATTATAGAGTTGTCTTTCCATCTCTTCATACTCTGCGCGTTTCATAGTTTTCCTTTTATCAAGTCCACATTCCATTTGCCCAAAAAAACTACAAATAGTGTGCATATTAGTTTGCACAACTTAAAGATTTTTCTATAATTTTACTCTTACCTCTGAAGTTTCTGTTGTTTTTTTTTAATGTCACTTATTGTCGATTTCCCTACTCCATATTTCAAAGCAAGCTGTCTTATAGATGCGCCTTTCTTTAACTCAGCAATTATTTCATTTTTTTTTGTCAATGGTTAAAAAGATTTTCTTATGAATGCCCGACATTGTGCCACTTCAACACCAAAATTAAACTATAAAATAAAGCACCTGCTGAATGTAAGAATTTAAGCATCAATGCGCCAGCCAGACGCTGCATAACTGTAAACTGCCTGGATTTTTTCGAATTTTTAGTATTGCAGCATTTGAATTGTAACGTTTACATATCGCAAAAACCGATGTCCGGACTACTGAGGGAAACATTTAATGCAAGTGTCCGGATTACAGAGTGTGCAATGCAATTTATTTTGGTGTCCGGATTACCGGGGTGTCCGGATTATCGAGTGTCCGTATTACCGAGCCGCTACTGTATATGCATTCGTGTTATAAGTGCCGTAGCAATTAATTTGTAATATATGCACCTTATTTCGGTTGTAAAAGTTTTTTTCGGCACTTAAATTTATTAAATTCGTTACTTTTTATTAAAATTGCGGAAAATGTAAAAGGAACTTTACGTCAACAAATGCTCAACTTAAAAAAAAAAATTTGCTCTTCATTTATACTAATAGTAGGTATTATTTAGCTCTTTTTAACCGACTTCAAGAAAAGAGGGAGGTTATCAGTTCGTCGGATTTTTTGTTTTTAATATTACCGCATAACTTTGGACGACGTTAACCGATTTCGATAATTCTTTTTTCATCGGAAAGGTGGTACCTCATGGGTGGTCACATACTAATGTTGTTGAGAACCGGTAATTGGATCGTGAAGAAATTAACGATAATCTTAAATTTGTATATGAGAATTGAAGTTGGTTTTGTTTTTGCTTAAAAATTACTTGTTAGCACTTTTTATTGACCGATTTATCTCCAAACGAAATTTTTTTCTGGCAACACTGCTCCACTCCGTGTGACGTGCCTTATATTAAACAATAGGAGTTATTTTAATTTGAAGACTTTTCGCAGTTTTTAATTAAGTACTTCAAGTCAAGGCCGACCGCAAGGGTGGGTTTTGGAGGGAAGTATGCATAAAAATTTGCCTTCATTTAGTTTTCGATAATAATGGTTAATTAACGAAACGAAAGGTATTGTGGATTCAGCGGCTATCACGGCGGGTATTTAAAAAAACGGGCGTCATTTAAAATAGCGAATCAAGCAAAAATTAACGTTGTGAAGGGAAACCAATAATTTACAAAAATTTCAGTCAAATATTATGTTTGAAACATATATTTAATACTTCTATATTGCAGTACCATGATACAATAATTTTTAGTAGGTACTTTCACTTGATATTTTTTTACATAAACCGTGTCTGTTGACAAACGCGCAATGTTGCCTCTGTTATGATATTGATGTTGGGTGTTTTGATTTATTAGTTTGGGTATATTTTGACTCTTGTAAACATTTTTATATTTCAAAACTGATCACTTCATTTTTAATAATACATATATCTAGTACATAATACCACTGCTAATCACATCAACAAAAATCATAGAAACCAAAATGCAAGAGTGCAGGATTATGGCTGACTTCGTAAACACAGTTTGCAAAGCAACACTGGAATGCGTAGAGTTCACAAACGCCACTGCCTTTTTACTGACAATGTACTATGGTTCAAAATTAAATTTTTGAGGAACAAAATAGTTGGACTTGTGCTAGCGATCTGAAATTTTCATGGACTATTTCAAGATAAAAATCATGTCTCTTGATAAAAATGGCCACGCCCATTTTTCGTATAGATTGGCGCTTATACATATGTTATTAATTGGCCGAGGTTCTCCTCCGATTTGTGGCGTGCGCCTTGATGTTGTTACACAAAGGGGAGGAACCTTCAGTCTTGCGCCGACTCCGAACGGCGATTGTATTTTTATGAGAAACTGTTTTTCATGGCAGAAATAAACTCGGAGATTTGCCATTGCCTACCGAGGGACGACCGCTGTTAAGAAAAACCCTTTTTTCTAATTTTTTTTTCAATGTTGCTTTGAACCCAGGCCCTGCGGAGTGGAAGCTCGCACTGTTTGCCACTACACCACAGCGGCACTTTTTCGTATAGCTGTCATAAAAAGTTCAAACTGTAAATGTGGATCTAATTTAAAACATTTTTAATTATATTTAAATAGGATAGCTTTGTATACATTCCGAGATAACTTTTATTAATAACTTGAAATAAAATATTAAGAAAGATGAGCGCAAAAATACAACTTATAAGGATGACTCTGCGTTAGAAAGTTCTCCAGATCAAATGAATAAAGTGATTCATAAACGTCTTCCTCTGAATCGTAGTCAGTGTCACCTAGAGCTACTTTTTAGGCGGAAGGAGATTCACTAGGGGTGTCAGGCATTCTTAAAAGAGAGAGTACTTCAGGGGGCAGCGGTAATTTACGTTTGGTTCATGCATGCAATTGACTTGTACCGCACTTGAAGCAATCTAATTTAGGTCGAAACCTTGGTGATTTCAAATCTTTATTAGTCATAAATATTTTTGGTCCAGCACTGTAAATATATGGCAAAAAAGGTTTGTAAGTTTTGTATTACTTATAACCAGGGAACAGATTTTATGGAAATTGCCTTTTTTCTGCTAAAGAGATATAGTATATTCGATTTAGAATGTCCATGATTTAGCTTTCCCTGATTCCATATATACACATGTGGTGTTGCCTTTTCTAAGATATTTGCCTTTTTTTGCCCTTTCTAAATTTCAATTGTAAAGGGCGAAGAAAAGTCCCTTATTCCTAATAGTATAAAACAGGGGTGGGCAAGGCCTGGTCGAAAAGGGCCACATGTTAATTCTAAATGCTACAAAGAGCCATAAAAAAGAAAAAAAAAAAAAAAATTGTTTTTAAATAAAATTATCATTAGAAATTAAAAACATTAATTTTGTTATTATTCTAATGTACCTAAGAATGATATTAAAGAAAATTCAAAAGACCCCTTCGACCAAATTTTCAAAATCTGGTTTTACGTCAGTTAAAGTCGTTCCTAACAGTTCCGTTAAATGTTGGTTAGGTACGTTCGTTTAAAATCTCCAGTAAAAATTGTCCAACAGTAAAACAGTTGCCGAAATCCAAGCAATGGCAAAGCTTTATGTTGCCTTCCAGTGCCTTATCTTTTTTTAGTTCCAAAAACTCCACCTCTTCTTCGCTTTTCTTAAAAAGAAGTTTTTCTGATATTGCAAATTCATCCCCAATTGTTACATAAAAAAGGGTTTGTGAAGTATGCAAACGTAAATACATTTTAATAACTTCAAATTGGCTAATCTTTTTTCAAAATCTGCTTTTTAATCATGTGCAATATTTTTTTCTAGCCATGGAAAATGATGAGTTATTCTTTTTTTGAGATCAAGACGTAGCTTAGCTTCTAAACTTAAAATAATTTGCGACCAATCAAAACCAATTTTATTCTCCCCTTGTAGAGACAAATTCAAGTTTTGCAAATGTTCCATCATATCTACGGTGACCATAGTTATGGCAGCCGGGTACGGCACTAAAAATAATTTTGCAAACTTTTTTCACAAAAGCTAGAGGATTTTAAAAATCTTTTCAATGATTCTAGATTTAGTAGCTTTGAAACAGCATTTTATTTGACATCTTTTTCGAAATTTTGTGAAAGCAGCCCATAAATATTTACTTGTAACATCACACATTCGAAGAATATTTTTCCATAACTTTGTACTTTGTGCTCGGGATTTTTACCCCGCAAAAATTTTTTCAAATTTTCGAAGGCAGGGAAACATTATGAAAATATGCGACAACTTTTGAAACGCGAGTGGTATTCAAGGGATTATTGTCAGACTCGGATTTCGACCAAGCGCAATGTAAAGAATATCATCCGGAACGGGCTGAACGTAAAACGTACCCTTCCATCTTTGAGAACTTCTTAATTTTACAACATACTCCTGGTAGTCATCCTATTTGGAGTTTCTCATGTTGAATATACAATCCCTCGTACAATCAGCAATATTTTTTTAGTGTAGTTTTGCATAATGAATATCTTCTCTCTTCACAAAGTTTGAAAACTGCCTCCACACCCGGCACATTGAACAGCAAGCCGTGTGTATTTTTTGTGGGCTTTGGAAGTAAACAAAGTTTGAAATTTTAAAGTAAAATGTGAGCAAAAGTGACAATTTAAAGACCAAATTCTCGAAAAAAGTAAAATCAGCTGCTCTACTGAATATTCAACACGAAATAAGTTGACAGAAACATTTGAAACGCTAAATACTAGTGAAATTTCTTTTAGAAATTTTTAACAATAATCATTAACGTCTATTTTCGATTTATACTCACAAATACCTAGTTTTCCTCAGCAATCGCAGAATCGCAAGCGTCCAGACTTAAAAATAAAAACTCGTTCATAGACATGTAATTTTTAACGCATGGACATGTCATTTTAACGCAATGGCGCCAAAATACCTAATACGGAACAAATACCGGACATTAGAAGAAATGCAGAACATTTGGCGTCCCGTATTAAAAAAATAAATTACCAGGACTAAGGACGAAAACAGAGGACTGTCCCGTATAATCCGTTACCATATATATACCAATAATAATTAGAATGTCAGTGTGAGCAGACG
>NW_023458561.1:3232954-3234671 GCF_013731165.1 Rhagoletis pomonella | reverse complement strand
CCTCCTCTCCGCAACAAACTCCAGTACAAAAACAGTTGAAAGGTATTTGCAGTCCGACAACGGTGAGTTTGCTTGAGAGGCTGGAAAAGAAATTAGATTTTTCCATGAGCAGTATCATCTCGAAATTACATGAGAGCGAAGAGCGTGTCATGCAGAGAATAGTTGAAGTCGCTGCTGAGCTATCAAACATAAAAGCCGCCATGAAGAAGCTGGATGAGAGAGTGAGTGAATTAGAAAAACTCAATGGCGAAGGTGGTGAACAAAACAAAAACGTTCAAGCTCTATGCCAACATGTTGATGACCTGGAGAACGCGCTGGTGTCGACTGACGTGATTGTGTTTGGTGTACCTAGTGTGGCTGGTGAGAACCTAATTTCGATGTTCTCACGGCTATGCACGAAAATTAATATATAGCCCCACTTGCCATCCGCTCAGCTTTTCGTACGCGTAAAAACAACAGCTCCACTAAGCACTCTCCGATTATCTACAAACTAAACTCAACCTATGATCGCTCACTTCTACTCAAAGCAATTGCTGGTGCATTTAAATCTGGGCGTAAGGCGTTTACTCTCCGCGATATTGGGGTTGATGCTGATGAGAAGTTTTTCGTGCACGAATGTTTCACAAAAAAGAATCGTGATGTTATGCATTATGCGTCCAATATGAAAAAGCAAAAACGTTTGGTGAGTGTATTTACGATTCATGGGCATGTCTATGTGAGAAAGCACCCGGATAAAGAAGCAGTTAAAGTACTTGACTCTACAAGCGTAGTTCGCATCGCAGCCGCTACTTAAATTATAATATACTTTTGTTTGGCTGTGTATATTCTTGTGATGTTAAGTGATTCTGCCTTATTATTATTAATGTCCACTTGTAAGAGAATCTATGCCTATTTATTGCTCCGTCTTATTAATTTTCTCTTCACTTCATATTGCATACATTTTCTCTTCCTGACCTGCCGCTCTCAAGCATCTCTTATTTATCTTCGATTTGATCGATGACCCTAGCGTACACACTAACAAAGACAATCTTAGGCTGGCTCTAAATTTAACGTGCAAGTATAATAAAGGTTTTAATATCTGCCACTTTAATGCTCGAAGCTTAACAATTGAAAAACTAGATTATTTAAACAATATTTTTTATGAAAGTAGCATCGATGTGATATGTGTAACTGAGACGTGGTTCAAATCATGTATTCAGAGTTCAACATATGATATGTGCGATTTCTCGCTATTAAGAAATGACAGATCCACTGGGTGCAGAGGTGGTGGCATAGCCATATATTATAATTCCAAGCTTAAATGTAAAGTTTCAAGAATGATAGAATACAAGATTGCGCCGATCAGAGAGGATTTTTGAGAATAACTTTTGTGTGACGTCACACTGGTGCAATTGCGAGAGAGAAATGCCAAAACGTGAGCAAGAATGGAAGAAGAAAAAATGTTGCAAGGAAAATGTAAACAAGATGCACCAGTGGGACGTCATGCAAACGACGGTTCTGTCAAATTCGTTAAGAGAGGAATAGCGGTCCGAGATCGGCGCAACCTTTGCATTCTCTCAATCGTGTGTAAAGTTTTGCATAAGTCTCTCTGTTCAGATGTTGTTGAGTGTGTGTTTGTAGAATTTAATGATAATGTACAGAAGTGTCTTGTTGTTTGTGTATATAACCCACATAAATGTAATGATCTAACGTCAACCTTTACGAAAATTCGTGAACT
>NW_023458561.1:3212205-3232854 GCF_013731165.1 Rhagoletis pomonella | reverse complement strand
TACATTCAACTCAACCACTGAAAATGAAATTATCAACTGCATATATGCCATAAAATCGAATGCTATTGGCGTGGATGGTCTTAGCCTACACTTTCTAAAAATAATCCTTCCTTATGCACTCCCCTCAATTAGCCATATTTTTAACTTCATTTTGACGTCATCAACATTCCCTAGTCAGTGGAAAGTCGCAATCGTTTTTCCGACCCATAAAGGCAAGTTGTGTGACTCCCCCCAAAACTATAGGACCATCAGTATAATACCAGCGCTATCAAAAGTTTTTGAAAAAATTATTTGTAAACAAATAGTGTCGCATTTGAATAATCACAACCTGTTATCTGAGTACCAATCTGGCTTTAGATCTGGACATAGTTGTACTACTGCAATACTTAAGGTAATGGATGATATCCGCCCCGCTTTTGATAATAAAATGCTCACTATATTGGTCGTCTTGGATTTTTCAAAAGCATTTGATTCTGTTAATCATAATATTTTACTAGCTAAGTTACAAGATTATTTTGGTTTCGACTCAACGTCAGTAAAATTAAAAAAAGCTACCTCTAGAATAGGCTACAACAAGTACAGTGTAGCAGCATCACTTCGCAGGGTATGAAGATTTCCTCTGGTGTACCTCAGGGTTCAATCCTGGGTCCCATACTTTTCACCATCTTTATTAATGATATTGTCAACTGCTGTCAAAACTCTTCAATACATCTATATACTGATGATACCCAGATCTACCTTTCGCGTCCTATTGGTCTTGGCGAAGATTTAGTATGCAGGTTACATGATGACCTAAAAAGACTGTGTAGCTGGGCCAAGACAAATGGCCTTTGCTTAAATGCAGCAAAAACACAGGTCTTACCTATATCTCACGACTCTGAGTGAACTATCACCTATAGTCCTGGACGAAAGCATAAGTACTTTTCAATCTGTTGTAACTAACCTGGGATTTAAAATGAACTCTCGACTAACTTGCACAGATCACATAAGCCATAGCATTTCTAAAATCTACCACATCCTCAGAAATCTCTGGAATAGCTGCTATTGTCTACCGACTAACATAAAACTTCAATTAGTTAAGACACTTATTGTTCCTCAAATTTCTTACTTTGAGTTAGTATATAGCAATCCCGACTACGAATCTAAAAATAAACTAAACCTAGCTTTGAATAATGCTGCGAGATTTATATATAGCAAGCGAAAATTTGATCACATCTAGTTATATACTAAAAGTATTCTCTGTTTTAGTTTAGATAATTACTTAAAAGTGCGAAATATTTTATTTTTATTTAAAATAATTAAGTATCATCAGCCTGGTTACCTTTTCTGTAGACTTAAGTTTGTCATATCATCTCGCACTAAAAACATTGTAGTACCAAAATATAAAACGTTAACGGCCTCCAGACTATTCTTTGTTAGTATTGTCAGACTATGGAACTCATTACCACTTTCAATTAAAAACATAAACTCAGCTAGATGCTTTAAGACGGCAGTTACAGAACTTTTTACTTAGTTCTATGTTTTCTCATCTTTTATGTAACTCTTGTTCACCTACGTCATACTATTTCTTACCTTGTTTTCATGGTTGGATAAGCCTTAGAATTTAAGTTTAGTTTAAGATTAAAATTTGTAATTGAATTGTAAAAATGTACAAAAAAAGACTTAATGTCTTACCGTACTTTTGAGATAAATAAATAAATAAATATCGGTAAAGAACATTAAGGGCCATTTTCTAATGTAAGCAGTGAAGTTACCATTACTAACAGGGCAGATAATTTGTTCCTTACTTTTTTTTTATAATATGTATTTATTTATTGAATCTTTCTTTCGAAACTAGCAATAAGTTTTCAAATCTTACAAACTACCATTAAATTTAAAATTTCTGCGGCAATGCTTAGAAATTTTTGATTTTTTCATACATATATATTTATTACAATTGTTGCGGCTGTCGGAATGGACAAGATTCCGAGCACCAGGATCGCTGGATATCGTGCTGGGCAGGCGGTCTGAAAGGACGTGTTCCAGAGCCGCACTGCCTGGGCGGGTGGAAAGGACTAGTTTCCACGCCGCGCTTTCGCTTCTCTATATTTAACTAATTACAATCCAGTAGGCTGTGTTCGGTCGGAAAGGACAAGTTCCCGAGCTGCACTTACACTGGTGTTGGATAGTCGATCTGAAAAGACGAGTTCCAGAGCCGAAATTGATATATTGCGGATATCGAAATTTATTATATTGCGCATTATTTGATAATATCGGAGAAATCCTTTCATTTTAGTTTTCTTGCATATATATTGGGCTAAAAAGATCTCTCGCTAGTCGATTTGGATGGTTCATTAACCGCGCTGAGTAACTGGTGCTTAGCCCTATTATGTCCTCATGCACCGTATTTGCATTAAGATCTTTGTAGATTTTCGTATTTTTTATGTACCACGGTGCTCCGCATATGGCGCGTAAAATTTTTGACTGCAGTCTTTGAAGTCTGTTCATTGTGTATTTTCGTTTTCTTATCTTACCGGTAAAAATAAAATTGTTATTCCGAAATTACGGTAACGCGAAAGTGAAAGTTCACTACATTCGTCATAAAATTTCAAAGGGAGGCAATACAAAATAAGTACAAGCATAAGAGCCACTGCTAGCAAAAACCAAAACCTTGGTTGAAATATCTAATATATCTAACCCACGAACCAAAACCAAACGAAAATTTAAATTGGTTACCAATCTTTAAATGCTAAATCGGGTGAGCAGCAATTTATTGATTCGAGAAATTAATGCGCTGATGAGGGAACGAAAACTCGCATATCGAGGCGATAAAGTGGCCGGTAATCTAAAGGTTAGATTAGAAAACGGCCCTAAGTCAGAAAGCCAGTTTTCATTCTCCAATTGCGGGTAATGTTCCGATCTCAATTTGCGTATGTGAATATAAAAAGATTAAAATAAAAAACAACACATTGAAAAAGAATGTCCAGCAAAGAAATATGTATTTTAAAAAGTAAAAAGAGCCAACATGTTCTATGCAAAGAGAAAGTAAAAAGAGCCGCGTTTGCCCACCGTGTTATTATAGTATGCCTAGGATTTCGACCCATTTCAATGAAAGGATTGCGTGCACTTTAGGATTTAATTTTTTAACTAATATGAAAGGTACGTTTTTTGTTAAGTCCTCCGCTAGGTCAGGCACCTTGCCGTTGGTGCGGGGGCTTAGTCGAATCACAATCAGACCTTATCATCGGGTGGTAGTGTAGTCGTGTCTCTACCTAAGGGGACTGTGCGAATGCACTCCATTTCCTATGGTTCGGGCTGCTTGTGAGCGATGACCAAGAACTGCAGACTCCCTAATCCAGGGTGTTAAGCGACACCGTGCCCATTAGAAGGTTTGCAGCCAGGGGGTTTACCAGACCGGCTGTATTTTAACGGCGCCTTCCTGACACCGGGCCGCCTCAGGAAGTAACGGTGGCCTTGCTGCGGCATGGGGCGCTGCCGTAGTGGACCGTTTGAATTCCCCTATTACGACCTAGACCACCGCGCCCGCTTCGTCAGGTAGGTGGTCGTACGAACAAGATGAACAAAAACAAACAAAAACAAAACCTGCTCAATCGACTCGTGGGCTGGGTGGGGCAGCTGCTGCTGCAGGGTGCAGCAAGGGATCGGAGCCGACCTCTTCGTCTGCACTCGTCTCTGGTGGTGCCGGTGGGAACCCACCGCACCTAGTCTCGGGGTTAGGGGCGCGGGTCAATTCGCCTGCATCTAGAACGGAGGCAGGGTCGCAGACGAAATCGTCTGCGGCTATGGACGTGAGGGCACTGGACAGTGTGGCCGGCACCAGCCAAGGACTTGCGGCTAAAACTGGGAGGAATCCCTCCGTTGGGCCTAAACGGCATGCTGGGCCGGTCAGGAAAGCACGTGATGACCGTGGGTGCTGCGCAGCTATCTCAGCAGCACGCGCGATCGCTTGAGTGGGCCAGGGGGGTGCTAAGCGGCGGCCAGGAGGGCTGTGGTGAGGGCAAGAGAGGGAAACCCCCCTCTCCACGAAGCCGCGAGCGGGAGGGACGCCTAAGCTCTTTAGCGAGATCGCTAAACAGGCGGGCTCTATCACTCTGGGTGTTTTGGATCGGAGTAAGAATGACGGGGCCATCGCCAGGGAGGATTGGAGGAAGGTGTTTATGAGGGTGGTTAGGGGAAACCCGGGGCCACCGCCGCGGTGCGAGAGTGCTGGTTGGCATCAGGGGATGATCAAGAAGGTGGTGTGTGCCGATGAGTGGTCGGCCGCGCTTTACAAGGCGGCAGTAGCCTTGGTCGGGGAGGTTTGGGTGGGAGCCAAACTCGAGGCTGTGGACAAGGGGCACCTTCCCTTGCGTCCGCGTGCTCGGGTCTGGCTTCTCTCGGCACCTTCCTCGCTGAGAGAGGTGGAAGATATCTTCCGCTACTGCAACCCGGACCTTCCAGCGCACAACTGGAAGGCAATCCGGTTTGAGAGCTCCGACGGTTACTTTCGGCAAGCGCTGCTGTTGCTGAACTCAGAGTTTCTTAAGCCTCTCGCCGAAAGACAGGGAGTCATCTGCTATGGCTTCGAGAAGGTAGTCATGAAGGTCTACCAGACCGACTCCAGAGGGAATGACGAGCCTGTTCCGGTTGCGCTGGTGGGCGAAAATATGAATGTGGAGGATGCCCCCATAGGTATGGAGGTCGAGTCCGTCATACCGGACAGTGACAGCATTGCTGGCCCTCCTTCGAGTGCGGGATCGGTTATCACTGTTGGCCCGCTGTTCGACAGGGCGGAGGAGGAATTGCTCCTTGCGTCCGATGGGGATGGCGCCTGCGGAGGGGTGCTGGAGAGGATTTCGGAGGATGAATATTGTTCAGATCAATCTTCAGCACTCTAAGGCGGCGTCAGCGAACCTTTTAATCCACCTTTAGCAAGGTGGAGTTGATGTAGTCCTGATCCAGGAGCCGTGGCTGAGCAGCTACAATAAGGTTTCTGGTATCGGGACGAGGGACTACAAACTGGTGGTGCAGCGGGATGCAGGTAGATCTCGATCCTGCATGCTCATAAGGGAGCAACTTAATGCTTTTATTTTGCCTCTTTTCAGCGATGGAGGCATTTTCACGGTGAGGCTTGAGGTTGCAACCGGAGAACTCTGGTTAATCTCCGCTTAAATGGCACACGAGGACGGGGTGGAGCCACCTCCGTGCTTACTAAGGAATGCGGTGGCAGAAGCTAGACGCAGGTGAATCCGCGTTGTTATTGGGTCTGACGCGAATTCCCACCATAGGATTTGGGGCAGCTCAGATATCAACAGTAGAGGTGAATCACTCTTTAATTTTATACTTAATGAAAATTTATGTATATGTAATAGGGGGAGCGACCCCACTTTTGTAACGGCTAGTAGAGAAGAGGTTTTAGATATCACGTTGGTCTCTTCTGATATAATGTCCCGTATATCTGGCTGGAGAGTCCTTAGCGAGCACTCCTATTTCGATCATCGGTACATACAATTCGCTTTGGACGAAGCGCGTTCTAAGTACAAACCTTACAGGAATCTGAGGAGAACCAACTGGGACTTATACTGCAGAAGTCTGCAGGAATTGCTTCCGGTTGTGCCCGTGGGGGGCGGGACCTGGAGTGAAGGCGAAATTGACGAATTAATCGGAGTGTTCACCACTTCGTGTAAAAGGGCCATTGATATGTCTTGTCCCCTGAGTTACCACAAAGGTAAGAGCAAACCGCTATGGTGGTCGGAGGAGCTCTCTGATCGTAGGGCCTCGAGCAGAGGCCTTTTCAATAGGGCCAGGAAGAGCAAATCAGGCTTCGACTGGGCACTGTATATGATTGGGCTTGGGATATATAAGTCCGAGATCAGAAAAGCGAAGCGGACATCGTGGAGACTGTTCTGCGAAGGCCTGGAGGGTAGTCAGGAGTATTCAAGGTTTCGGCGAGTTCTTTCTGAGAATCCCGCTCCCCTGGGATACATCAGGGATGAGGGCGGCGGCTGGGCAATGAGCAGCGAGGAGTCTCTTCGGATGCCCCTTGATGCTCATTTCCCCCGCGACCCGGACCCGGGAGGGATCCGGTTAGAGGAGTCGATCCCCGAGACGAATGTCTCGGAAATCCTAACCATGGATCGCCTTCTTTAGGCCATTAGCTCCTTCAAGCACTTCAAGGCCCCGGGCCCCGACGGCATAATACCGGCCCAACTGCAGAAATCTGCAGAAGTGTCGTGCCGCTGGTTGATGCCCATTTTCGAGGGTTGTCTGGATAAGGGTCATGTTCCGGGGCCTTGGAGGGTGGTCAGAGTCGTGTTCATTCCCAAGGCGGGTAAAACCTCTCATGTATCACCCAGGGATTACAGGCCGATAAGTCTCTCCTCGTTTCTTCTGAAGACGCTGGAGAGGCTGATCGATCTGCATTTAAGAAGCGGGATCCTCAGGGAGCGCCTTTCCTTGGATCAGCATGCTTACTGCAAGGGCAGGTCTGTCGAAACGGCCTTACACACGGCCGTTGAAACTATCTAGAAATCCTTCTCGCAGATGGAATTTGCGGTCGGTGCCTTCCTTGATATCGAGGGGCTTTTAATAATGTTTTGCCTGAGGCTGTAGTTAACTCCCTAAATAAGCTAGGGGTCGTAGGCCATAGGCCTACATCGTCAAGTAGATGGAGAAGGTGCAAAGAGCTGCCTTAATTGGAATCAGTGGGGCACTTCGAACCACACCTACTCTTGCGCTTAATGTCATGTTAAATGTTGTGCCTATAGACATAGCTGGCAGGGTTGCCGCTGCGCGTGCCGCAGTAAGGCTAAGAGGGGTGGGCTTCAAGTTCACTTCGAGCTATGGGCACTCCGGAATTCTAAGAGACTTCGGGTTCCTACCGACTCGGACAGACCACTGCACGCCGGTTCTGGGTCCGAATGGATCTTTTACCACCCACATTCCGGCGGAGGGAAGACTGGGAGGGGTGCAGTATCTGGAACCGAGGACCTTTTTTAATTTTTTACAGATGGGTCGAAGCTGGATGGGAAGGTGGGCGGAGATGTCTTCTCCGAAGAGCTCTCCATCAACCTGAAATTTAGGCTACCGGATCACTGTAGTGTTTTCCAGGCTGAGGTGGCCGCAATAAAAGAGGCTTCGGATTGGTTGCTCTCTAGTGTAACATCTGTTAAAGAGGTAAATATCTATTCTAACAGCCAGGCTGCCATCAAGGCTCTTGGCTCCCTGACGGTGCGTTCGAAAATGGTGAGGGTAAGCTTATTTGGGTTCCAGGTCACAGCGAAATCGCTGGCAACTGCATGGCTGATGAGCTAGCAAGACAGGGTACCCTCGAGGAATTACTTTCGGATAGGGAGGGTCTGGACGCTTCTCTGACCTCATGTGGTCTGCTTCTGGACAGATGGGCGTTTAGTCAGCTCAGCGAGGGCTGGGCGAACACCTTGGAGTGCAAGGTGGCAAAGTCTTTCTGGCCACGGGTGGACCGGGGGCGGTCTAGGGAGCTCTTGAGACTAAGCAAGCTGCACTCTTGGTGGGAGTGCTTACTGGTCACTGTGTGATTGGTAACCATGCGGTAAGGCTGAGTGTCGCGGATAACCCTTACTGCACCAGCTGCATGGAGGACGATGAGGTGGAATCATCTCAACATCTGCTGCTCTGGTGCCCTGCCTTTGCGAGCCTAAGGTTTAAGCACCTTGGGTCGCACTTTTTTCACACTCCCGATGAGCTCTCGGGTGTGGACATCAGTCGACTGAAGAGCTTCGTTGTGAGCAGTGAGCGTTTCTCCGGCAAAAAGCCATAGGTGTCGTCTTTCTTTCTCCCATAGCTTCCCCCTCTTTCCCCCTACCCTCCCTGCGTCCCTCTTTCCCTCCCCCTTTAATTCAACGATAAGAACTTATTTGGTATCAACTATGAAGGAAGGTAGCATCAATGTGCTAGCTTCTCTCAATATTCAGCGCAATCTGGGTGTTTATGTGGACTCTTTATTAAAAAACTTGGTATCTGTAACCCGGCGAATTGCATTATTGAAATAAGAATAATTTAGCAAATAACGCATCATGTGACTTTTCTTTGAGTTGTGATGAATTAAATGTATCCACAATCGAATTCCTGAATACTCGAAATAAAACAATGATATTCTTGGTTGTTACGAATAATGCCCTGATTATGCCTACTTTGCATAACTTCGCATAAATTTCAAACTGTCAACTGAAAATCTGTTGAACGCATTTTGTATGTATTCCATTACCCAGAAATTAGCAGAACTTGTATACAATTAGCGATCTGTTGAGCTTAGATTTCGCCTCATGTTTTCTTAAGTGACGTTTCAATTACAGTGGTACCAATAGCAATATTTTTACAGAGATGCATGGAAGTATATTGGGAGAATTCACGACTCTATTAATATAATTTTGGGAACAAGAAAAGAATATGGCCCGTTGAGCTAAAAAAAAAGAAAAAGCGAGCATGGCTGGCGGGCCATGATTTTAGTGTAATAAATTTTTTTGTGCAAATTCATAGGAGCGCTGCTAGGGAGGGTAAACGTGGAATTTTCAAAAGCATATATTTTGAAAAGTTTTGAACCAATTTTCAAAGTATGGATATAGTCTTTTGACTTGATATTGAAATAAAAATTATTTTATTAAAAATTTGTTTTTCTTAAAAAAATACGTAATTAACTATATTAAAGGATATGCACAAGATAAGAAGGCACAAAAATACCTTTAATTATATGATTTATAATCAAAAAATCTTTGGTAATATCACTAATTATTAAAATATAATTTTATATGTTAAAAGAAAAAAAGCTCATTTGCAGGCGAACATTTGGAAGAAAATATCGCGCTATTTTTTATTAAAAGTTTTCATTTTATATTAAAATATCAATACAGTTGTTTTATTTCGCTGTTGGTGTTATCATAAACCTAATTATATAAAATTATATATTAAATCAAAGGTATTTTTATGCTTTTTCTAGTAAATATATCGTTTAATATACGCAGATAATATATTTTTTTTTCAATAAAAACATACGTATTTTATTAACATATTTTGACAGGTTTTGTATTGAAAATTATGTCAAACTGCAAAGAACTTTAGTGACGACATAATTTGGACTACAAATATACCCCATTAAAACCACTTAAATGAATTTTTCTGTAAACAAATCTATTTATCTAAAGAAACCAAAAATCAGCTGGTTTTGTTCACACACCGTGAATAACCCTATTGCGTCGATACATAAGGTTGGTATCAGTACATTTGGTTGCAGGCGAAGCATAATCAGTCTTAAGTTTTGTAAAGTTGTGTTACGTTTAAGAAGTTGTACGAAGTTATGCGAAGTATGCATAATCAGACCTTTAAGTTTTGTAAAGTTGTGTCACGTTTAAGAAGTTGTGCGAAGTTATGCGAAGTATGCATAATCAGACCTTTACTTTAAATAAAAGACCCTCCAAAAAGAAATCCTGCAGCCGATCCCGATACAAGTAAATTTGTTAATATTTCATAATACATTAGAATTTACAGATCTTTATAAAAAATCGGTTTTCCAAATGTTATAGATAAATTAAATTCGAATAAAAAATGGCTTAGTAATGCTTTATTTAGTGTTAATAAGTATACATATCTGTGTTTTACATTTTTCCTAGAAATGTTTTCGTGTTGTTTGTTTTTATATACGTCGCTGCTAGTATGTCTTTTAAGAAACCAACAGTAGTTGGAGAGCATACCAATTTTGCTTTTTCCAATCTGTTCAATCTTTGCAATTTCCTGGTGAAATCGTTCACCTTGTTCATCGCTCATCTGGCCTAAACTTGATGGAAACATATTCAAATGAGCATGCAGATGGTGCTATTTAATGGACATTTTGCAACCCATGGCATGGTAGGCAGACGACATGTTCCTCAGTATGTCATCATAATGTTCACTCTTTTTGTTGCCAAGAAATTTTTCACACACAGAAGAAAAACCTTTCCATGCATTTTCTTCTAAGACGTCATTTGTGGTAAAAAATGTATGCCCCTAATCAGTTGTGGGCCGGCAAAAATACCTGTTAAAAATATAATTTAATTTTCTTTTAAATCATGTAAAAATACCCTTGTACCTTCTTTAAATTTCTCGTTATTTATTAGTGGAAAATTTTTTTCAAGATATTTGAATGTTGGACCATTTTTGTCAATGCTTTCATAAATTGCTTTTTTAAATCCAGTTTAGTATACAGCATTGGTAAAATAATATCCGTTGGATAAACTAGAGGAATATGTATACTATTATTGACAAACTATAAGTATAGTCGTGTCCTATGGGCTCCAACAAAATATAATTTCTATATGAGAACCCCTGCATATTTTTTGCCTAGCACAGTGTTATTTAACCTTTTATTATCGAATCACATCAAATCCCTACTTTTATGTGATCAGTTTATATGTGTTTCCAATACAAACCTTAAGAATTCTAATGGTTTAGAAACTTTCCTTAAAAATCGATCTTTGGAGATATAATTTCGATATCGGCCAATATGGATATGCTAATATTTTTTACAGTTATAATTTTATTGGATCTACCGCGAATTTTTATTTGCAATATCATGTTTTGTTGTAAGAACAAAACGAGTTTTATTAGTTAATGAGTATTTTTTAAACACCCATTTCACAAGCTAATCAAAATATTTATTTTTATTTTTACACAAATATTTTCAAAACCTTTCTTGTCAAACTTACTCACTGGACTATGGATGTTATTTGAAATTATCACTTGAACCTTTGTACCCCAAGGAAAAACAAAGCACAAAAATACAATTAAAAACACTTTTTTGGTTATTTAGTTTAAAAACTTTTTTTGTCGCAATATGGTATTCACTAGCATTAAAGATAATATCGCGGTTATTCCGTTTTTATTCCTGTACCATAAAAAAATTATAACTTTTCGTTAAGATTGGATTCATCCATTATATACTATGTTAATATGTTTATACCAAAATAATTTTGTTCAACACACAGTTATCGGTGGTGTGTGTGTTGAAAATGGGCCGTAGTTATAGTCAAAATAAAGTCGACTCTAAAGTTAAAAGCAAGTTTTTTTTTTTGACAGATATTCGATTGAAGATATTCCAAAGAGCTGCTTTTAACCTCAGAGTCGACTTTATTTTGACTATAGCTACGGGCCACTATGTTCTTTGGCATTGCATTATTTTGATCATTTCCCTTTTATGAAAACTTAGTTTTTGGCGATACATATGTACATATGTACATACATACGTAAAGAGGTATTTATGTATTTTCAAACACCGTCCTTCTAGCGAGGATCCTTATTCTGAGCTTAGATATTTTGGTATATTTAACAAAAAATTCAAATTTGGTAATTCTCTTGTATTGCAAGGATCTCCTTTTATATAAACACTGCACTCTTTGTTTATAATGTATATATTTTATTTCTGCTTTTTATAAACAAATTAATACTCGTTTTTTTAAATACCTCAATAAACCGGTTATTTTGAGTATTTTTAACATAGAAATATCTGTATTAAAAAGCGATTCAAAGTTATCGTTACAACCAATACATGTGATTTTTTCGGCACTTACACATTTACAGACCTCCCTTACATGCAGTGACTCAAACATATGTTGACGTATTGATTTTTTTTTATAAATATTCCCAATGTTTTTAAAGTCAATTTTTTCGTTATTTTCTATAGAAATATTGTCCAATCCTTAGCTTAAAATTCTACGAATTTTCATCGAAATTTCGAGCTTTACGTTTGTTGAATTTTCCTAAATTTTGTATACAGTTTGAATATTTGGTTTATATGGTTTGGTTAAATTTTCTTAAAAAATGTTGTGCGTTAAAAAACACGTGAAACTGTTTGAGACACTTTATGTACATATGTATAAAAGTACATATGTATGTATGTATGCAAGTATGTACATATACATGGGAATAATTCTCTGACCAACGCGTTCGTTTCGTATAGTTAAATTAAGCATCTATGTAGACAACCGCACGTATTCGAACTTATACGTATACGTTTTTATAATCTCGAACAAAATTTCACGCTAAAAATAAACTTCTGCTGCTGCCTGGGAAGTTTTGCATTCTATTTCAAAATGAAACTACACGGCACTGCCTTATTAAATCATAATTTAATACCAATCGCAGTTTTATTTTGAAATTTTTACCAACTTTTAATTTTAAAATCTTTGCTTCTCAAAAACTTCAATCCGTGAATTTGGAATAAATTTTTTTCTTTCCTACCAGCACTTCACCACAGACGACTATGCGCTGACAATTCACCACTTGTCTCGTCGATTATTCTCTTGAAACTGAATGCTGTTGCTCCTGCAAAGCAGCTTTCACATAGGCATACAGTCATGGGCAGAAATGTAAGTATCAAATAATACACCTCTTTGAGGTAAATATTTCGGGTGACCAAAGCTGAACTAGAAACACAAAATTTATGATATCAATTTCGAGACGAAAATTATACGCTTTTTTTTAACTGCCCTGGAAACTGACGCAAAAAGTTGTATTCAGGCGAATCGTTGCTAATGTTTTGACTTTTTTTATTTTGTGTTTCCAAGAGTAGACAGAACTTTGCAACGTTTCGAATAAATAAAACGATTTTGCGTCAGTTTCCAGGGCAGTTAAAAAGATGCTTTTAATTTTCGTCACGAAATTGATATCATAAATTTTGGTTTCTAGTTCAGCTTTCGTCACTCGAAATATTTACCTTAAAGAGGTGTTTTATTTGATATGAATTAGTTTGGGAGAGCAAATTAAAAATCAACAAAAACCCAAACAAAAATCTAACGGCCCTATTCATTAAAAAATAAAATAGATTTAAAAAGCTCAATAAAGTGACATTCTCATAAAAAATTTTCTATTTATAAAGCAGTTAAATTCTTCTTTATTTTATATTTATGAATTTGGGAGAAAATGTTTTATCTTTTTTAAATAAATTTCTAAAAATGCTATCTAAATCTGAATGACTTATTTAAATATTTAATACTGAATTCAATTTAATTGGACCATGTAATTTTTCGAATCCAGAATAAAGCGACAAAGGATGATCAAATCATTCATATCAAAAAAAAATATATATATGTAAAAATTATAAAAAAATATTAAATGTGAAAAATGATAAAAACGTAGCAACTTGGTACCAACATTAAATACAATAAGCAACTGTATTCATCTCATTCATTAAAAAGTTTCACTTCTATCACGAGCAGTGTTGCCATTTTAACCGTTTTCCGGCTAGATTTAGCCGGCAGACGATTTGTTAGCCGTTTTGCAGAAAAAAATTAGCCGTTTTTAGCCGATTTTGCTATGTGCCTTGTTTTCTTTCAAATATGTATATATGTTTCCATTTTTGACTAAGCGACCCAAAATCTGTTAGAAATGGCTACTAGCCTTGTCGTGGAGAAAATTTTCATGACAGGAAGGGTTGTATGAAATTGGGCCGATTTCGCTTATTTTTATTTTAAACGAAGAAGGGATTTTCTTCATAAAATGTTTGTTATAAATGTCTTAATTTTAAGTGTGAAGTTTTATTCGCAAACTTAGAAAATAAGAAATTGTTTCACTGTTAAGACACTTAAGATGCGTTTGTGTTTGGATTTAGTGCCAACAAACAGAATAAATATTACATGTAGATATCGTCTTCCCAGATAGCGCATATTCAATTCTGCCTAAATTACAAAACATCATTTTTGCACACTCCCAAAGGTTTAAGGTAAGGGAAAATTGATATTTTCGAACACTATGTACACATATGTATTTATTTAAACAAACTTTTTTGCTGAGAACTTATTTAAATTCCAAAAACCGAATGCCAACTTGAATTAAAGGAGCCAACACTGAAGTGAGTCAAAATGAAAATAAAAGAGCACAAATTTCTATGTAAAGCAAAACTCTCTGGGAATCCTACGAGACATCTGCCGGTCATCTAAATGGGAGATCTGCAGTCTTTTGGCATCATATTTTACATCAGAATTGAAGGGATTTATAAATAGCACACTTCGGAAATATCGATTCACACTCATAATTAATCAGGCTGTCATTTATGACGGTTAAAATTATTTTGATATTAAACTTATGACATTATCGCTCTTTATGACATCTATTCTCTTTTTCTTTCTCCCTTTTTTATTATTGCTACTTAGGGTGGCCTGATGCGCTGATTTAATCAGTACATGTGCTGAGTTTTTTTATTGCACTGACTTTTAAGAACCCGAAATCAGTACGCAAAATCTACTAAATTTCTGAGTTTGTACTAATTTTGTACTGATTTTTACATTTAATAAATACTAGTAATAATAATAATTTGGCGTCAGTTGGCACAGATGAGAAACCACTGGCGTGCTTTGCTGACCTCGGCCAAGATCGCTAAGGCGGTTACAGTTCCAAAAAAGAAGAAGAAGTAATAATAATAATAATAATAATAATAATAATAATAATAATAGATTGGCGCCTACACATATGTTAGTGTTTGGCCGAGCATCTCCTAGTAATAATCCCCGAAAATCGGGGTGCTCGTGGTCTAAAAATCTGGATATTTCTTTATTCTAAAAACCACATGCAATGCTTTTGGTAATTAACTTTAACTTTGGTATTTTGCCAAGATCATCCTAAACTCAATACGTATACAAATTATTATCTTTATTGCGAACGCTACAATAATTTTGAATAGGCGACGTTTAAATACAAACGGAAGTGTTAATTCGCTGGACTATTAATTTATATGCGGTAGTAAAACTCGTTTCCCTTGTGAATCACATGTTTTAAGTCCATTAACTAACCCTCTACATATACATATTGGTATTGCGGCATCCAAACCCTTATATTGTAGTTCTTTAACTAATAGGCAAGACCATTAACTAACCCTTAATATATACATAAATACATATTTAGGTCGGGGATAAACATCATAACTGCTGTAACTTTTAGTATCAAGTCATTGAGTGTAACTCCCTTACTCCACTTACTTCTGTGGATATTTAGTAACGGAAGTAGATATCGACGCCATAGTAAAAATTTTCTTCTCCGGACGACATATTAACTATTTCTTTATTAACTACCGTACAGTGCTTATTTTTTGGACACGAAATTGATCGATCCTTCAAGTGTTTTGATTAATTACACCAGGCTGAGATTCAAATACCTAATCGACTCGCAAAATAATCTCTTGTGGCACTTATCTTAATTTTTGAGTCCGGCGAGAGTTCTCGCCCTTCAATAACCCACAAAATAATCAGATTCTCTGAAACGCATATTTAGCGAGAGTGTACAATACAGTACCGATACCTCAGTACGTCCGCCAGGATCTTTTTTAAGTTTTCCAGCATTTTAAAATAATACAAAATTAAAAATAAAGAAAGAAAATTGTTCAAAATTGTTGCTGTTGGAAACTGAAAATGAGAATGCGTGTGTGACGTTCAGTTTTACATTTTGAAATTACTTAATGCAAAATTTTAAAAATCCTTCCGTGCAAATATGTGTGTATGTAGATATATCGAATGATTCTTAAATCTGAAATGTTTGTGCAAAGTTTCAAATCGAGCACCTTAATTTTATATGTAAATTGTCTCTGCACGATTGTATATAGATATTAGCAGACCCGGCGAACTTTGCCCCGCCCAAAATTAGATTTTTAGTTTAAACATTTTGGTCCAACATTTTCTACAACAGTCCACATTTCCATTGGCACATTCATCGGCTAAGATTATGGTTTGGTGGTCGTTTGCCGCCTTAAATACCCTAAGTGTTATGTTCATGAAGAAGTTCCCTGGCGGCAACAATAATCCAGATCTATAGTGAATCTACCCTAGAAACTTTATCTTATAATTGGTGGCAATTTCAAAATGGGTGTATCATTGTTCAACAGAAATCCTATATATGTATGTACATACACAGACTTATTTTAGATGAAATACCTTAAATGCTAGTTTCATGAAAACAATTTAAGTGAAAAATTAATTTTTTCTGTCAAGTTCCATATTAAAATCAAGTAAAAAAATGAATTTTCATTAAATTGCTTTCATGAAACTGGCTGTGAAACAGGTGGTGATTTAAGATTTACCACTGCACAACTCAACCCTGGTGTCTCCGAATGAAACTTTAACGCATAATAATATTGGAAAATCACATCCATTAGGCCAATCGCAACACACGAGAGTTCGCTCTCTGGCAGCTCTTTTTTGCAATTGGACTGCCTTTACCGTTTCCAATTCATGTTTTGAATATTCGCCAAATCGGATCATAAAAATAGTGATAAGTGAACTCCAGCGCCAACTGGCTTGTTAAATTGTGAAACTAAACTATCCAGAGACCCACTCAAACACACACACAAAACTTTGTTAAAATCACCCCAGCCGTTTAGAATTTCACTCACAAATATGCCTACAAAAGAATTATATATACATTCATATTCAAAGGTAATTACCAAGAAACGTACGCTAGCGGATGTTACGAGTTTTAAGATAGTTTATCTTACCCTGGCGCTCCGCCTCACTTCAAACGAAAGTTTGTATTTTTGCTGTTCTGAAAAATTCCGTTTATATAGGAGGTGCCACGCCCCCTTTTCAAATAGTCCGAATTTTTCTTCATGAGTATGCGATTGATTTCATATATCTCCATACCCAGTTCCAGTGCTGTACCATGAACACTTCCAGAGGAATGCAGTATGAACAAGTAAGAAAGTCTAAGTTCGGGCGGAGCCGAACATTAAATACCCGGCGCAAGTATTAAATATATGTTTTCCACCTTTCCGAAAGCTACCGCTACATGATAAGCCGGGGTGTATACATTTTAAGTAAATTAGCGTACTTAAATTTTGAAATTTCA
Source organism: Rhagoletis pomonella (assembly GCF_013731165.1). NCBI lineage: Eukaryota > Metazoa > Arthropoda > Insecta > Diptera > Tephritidae > Rhagoletis > Rhagoletis pomonella. Next base: position 3,216,039 of record NW_023458561.1, on the reverse strand, counting down.
AGCATTTCTGAAATTTACCGTTTTTCATATAACGGCCTCAATTTTAGTCCGATTTCAACAATTTTCAACGGTTTGCTTTTATGTGGCAAGCACAATAACCATACCGAGCTTGGTACAAATTGCTAGAACGGTTAGCGAGATACATATATGTGATCACAAGTGGGCGGTGCTACGCCCATTTTCCAAAATTTTGTCATAAACGTATTTCTTGGTAAAGAATTGTTGCAACCATCAATTTTGAATAAATTAGCTTCAATATTTACTGATTTAACGAAGATTTTGTATTTCTCGAAATTACCGTTATATGGGATGTGGGCGTGGTTATTGTCCGATTTTAGAAATTTTCGGCCATTTGGTATGCTGTACCAGGATCAACAACTGTGCCAAGTTTGGAAGAAATTGGTGTAGCGGTTACCAAGATATACACATGTAACCATAAGTGGGCGTGGCTACGCCCATTTTCCAAAAATGTATAAAATTCATGTTTTCCGTCTGAAACTCATTGTAAGTATCAATTTTGAGTGAATTATCTTCAGTAGTTACTAAAATATCGCAGTTTTCGTATTTCTTAAAATTACCGTTATATGGGAGGTAGGCGTGGTTATTGTCCGATTTCGCCCATTTTCAATACCATCCGTCCTACGCCCAAAAGAAGTTCACGTACCAAGTTTCGTTAAGATATCTCAATTTTTACTCGAGTTATCGTGTGCACAGACGGACGGACGGACAGACAGTCACCGCTTAATCGATTTCTCTTTTCATTCTGATCATTTATGTATACATTTGTCTATATCTATCTCGATTCGTTTTGCCTGTTACAAACAACCGTTATGTGAACAAAGTTATAATACCCTTGTGCACAAGTGCGCTCGGGTATAAAAATTTATATTGTATGGGAGGGCCCACCCCCTTTTCCAATAGCTCCAATTTTTCTCAAGAACATGCAATTGATTTCATTTACATAGTAGCTCCATACCAAGTTCCAGTACCCTACACTGAAAATAAAATTTCGTAAAAGTGCTACGAAAAACTTTCGTAGTCTTAGTTTTTGTACAATTTACGAAACTTTCGTTCACAATACGAACAAATTTTTAACAACGAAACAAGATTTTACGAATAATTCGTAAATATAACGTAGGAACTTTCGTAAGGCATTTTTTTAGTACAATTTACGAAATCTTACGTTTACTTTACTTAACATATTCGTAAATTACTGAACAAATCCCTGTACGAATAATTTTGTATATTGTAGGAAGGCATTCGTAATATTTACGTATGGTTCTAAAATTTACGAAATCTACAATTCTGTATTCGTACAATTTACAAAATATTTTCGTACATAGTACTAATGCACAAACATTTTTTTTAAATTCGTACAACATACGAATATTTTCGTACAATATACTAAATTACTGGAAGTTTACTATTTCCTCAAATTTTTATCTACCGCGGTCCATTGTGAAATTATTGGATGGCTGCTGTGTGAAAGATATAATATTAAACGTTTTAAAAAGCGATTTGCTGGATAAAAATACAAAACAAAATTAAATATTAAAGCTGTGGATATATGCTTTTAAGCATACAAAGTTTTTAAAATCGCCTACGCTGAGCCTTGCCCTGCAATTTGGGACTTCATAAATAGGCAACTTCCTCAGTTACCTATCAACGGCAAGCCCAAGCCAGGAACAGACGCACTACTTAATGTAATTAAAAGCAACTACATGTATGATTTTTCACTAAAACTAGACGCCTTATAATTTTCCTTTAATTTATAGTCGTCAAGCAAACAAACATCGAAGAATCTGCAAATCTGCCAAGCACCTCCACTAAAAATATTATATTAGAGGTATTCTCCAAATCTTGCAAAGCCATTGAACGTAGCACGGATTGCATGGATTGCATAAGTTGCAAACACACAACAAAAAAATACATGAGAAACAACATTTCCTATCGCTGCAAAATATGCAACGTTGAAACCCATGTATATATTTTGCAAAATAGCATATCAAGATAAATGCGACCCTGTGCTAGTTGTTTTGTTGTTGGAGATGCTACATATTTCTCTCATTCCTTTCATCTCGCTCATTTCATTTTTTTTGCTGTCTCTTGTTATTGTATTTGATACATAATTTCGCTGCTTGCTACCCATGCATGCTACCACTTTGCAATGGGGGGCTCTCGAAATTTGGAATAGTATTTTTGCATTTCCTGCAATCCGTCCATCGTACAAGACTTCGGGAATACCCCTAATGTTTAAGAAAGTGAAACCAGTATTTTTTATATTCTTTCATATTTTATATCTTATTATATTTAATAAGAGTTTTGTTGAGTTTCATAATTTAACACTTTGCATCAATATACTTCATGGAATGAAGGATAAGCAATAAAAAATAAGTATGAAACCTACTCGTATGCATATAAATAAAATACTTAAGTTTTATTATAGGTAAAAACCTTTTTTATTAATTTTAAACTGCAATGTAGTTAGAAAATTTAGGTAAAACTTATTATTTATGACAGTTATGTTTGTAATATTTGCACTTCTTTCATAGAATGTATGATTACTTTTATTCTTCAAACTATAGAAAACATAGCTCAAATATAACACAACACTTTCATTATATTTTAATCATTAATGTTAAGCGTTTTTGCAAAACATTTTGTCAAACAAAAACGCTTGAAATTAACGATAAAAATAAAATAAAAGTGTTGTGTTATTATTCGTACTATATTTTTTACAGTGTGGAGAATGTTAGCAATCGCACATTCTACGAAACAAGCGCAGGTTTTACTAAAATAATTTTGTTAAATATTCGAATTATTTTTGTGCATTTTAAAAAAATTTTGTAAAAAACAAAATTGCACGAAATTCTTTAGAAAATATTACGAAATTCATTAGTAGATAGTATGAATACATTCGTAAAATATACTAAAGATCTGATGTCTCATTTTTTCGTAGTATGTACGAAAACGGTTTTGTAAAATCAACGAAAACTTTCGGGGCTCAAAATGACGAAAAATTTCGTAAGATGTACGCAAGTTTTCGTTATATTTACGCAGATTTTATTTTCAGTGTACCATGAACATTTTCAGAGATATACAGCATGAAAAATTCGGTTGCATATGAGGTGCCACGTGTCGGCCGCTGTGGTGTAGTGGTAAGCAGTGCGCGCTTCCACTTCACAATGCCTGGGTTCAAACCCTGCTCAAAGCAACATCGCAAAAATATAGGAAAAAGATTTTTTCTTAACAGCGGTCGTCCCTCGGCAGGCAATGGCAAACCTCCGAGTGTATTTCTGCCATGAAAAACAGCTTCTAATAAAAATACAATCCCCGTTCGGAGTCGGCGTAAAACTGTAGGTCCCTCCGCCTTGTGTGACAAAATCAAGGCGCACGCCACAAATCGGAGGAGAGGCTCGGCCAAACACTAAATTATGTGGAAGCGCCAATCTATTATGAGGTGCCACGCCCCTTTTCCAATAACTCCCATTTTTCTCCATGATGATTGTTTTCATATATTTTCGTACCAAGTTCAAAACTTTTACCATGAACGCTTCCAGAAATATGCAGTATGTAATATTCCGGTTGTATAAGAGGTACCACACCCTCTTTGTCAATAACTCATATTTTTCTGCAAGCATATGCTATTGATTTTATATACAGGGTGTCCCAGAAGTAACGTGCCAAACTTTAGGGGAAGGTAGGTGGGGGGTGAGCTCACTGATAAACAAAAAATTTTTAGGTAAAAGTGTCACCGTTTTTGAAATATTTACATTTTTTCGAATTTAAAAAAAATCGTGCCTTTTCATGTGTTTTCTTTAACTGCAACTACAA
>NW_023458561.1:3201142-3212105 GCF_013731165.1 Rhagoletis pomonella | reverse complement strand
TTGTAGTTGCAGTTAAAGAAAACACATGAAAAGGCACGATTTTTTTTTTATTCGAAAAAATGTAAATATTTCAAAAACGGTGACACTTTTACCTGAAAATTTTTTGTTTATCGGTGAGCTCACCCCCCACCTACCATCCCCTAAAGTTTGGCACGTTACTTCTGGGACACCCTGTATACATTCCCCGTCATTTGAATAGCGCACCCTTTTTTTATTTTCTTCCATACAAAGTATGCTTGACAAAATTTTTACATGGAAGAAAATGCGCCGTCAACAAAAAAAAATTGCCGCCCCTATGTTTTACTTATTTGTGCAGGTCTCTAGTATGTATCTAGGAGCTTTTCGGCTAATTTTCATCAAAATCGGCAAAGTAATATATTTTTGTAAGAGGACTGTCGGTCACTTATGTTGATTAATTTTAAAATATCGAAGAAAATGCGGGACAAAGAAAGCACACTTGGAAAAAATCAGTACATTTTGGGGGTTTACTGTTTTGAAAAACTACACAGGACAGACCTTTAAATAACAGTACGGTCCTCCAAAAAACAGAACGGATGATCACCGTAGGGATAGTAGAATTACCTATGTATGTACGCTTTAACGATGCATGCATGTGAATTATGCGTGGCTTTTATTGTATCTCTGTATTTCACTAACTCCCTGTGTGAGGAAACCAAATAATGTAATTCTTAACAGAAGTGCCTAAAATTTAACAGTTTGGCAATTTTAAACACTGTTGAAGCTAATTTCCGGTATTTCTCTTACTAGCGCCTGAAACTATACTTATTATTTACTTCCGCCGGAAGCTTTAGCAAATTTGTAGCGTTTTTACGTTCATTGGCAAATTACGCTCTGTTAGCCATAAATTTTACTATGTTTTGACCGCCTTTGTATCAAGACCCCTGGACCATCTAGGGAATTTATTTATATTTTATATTGCACTGTCATCGTGATTGGCACTATGCTGAAAATTTCAAGTCTCTACCTTGTCGGGAAGTTAGTTTAAAATCGATTGGAAATTTCCGCGGAATGACCAAGTTAAATAAAAGCTTGTAAAAAAGGTTTTATATTAACAGCGGTCGCCCCTCGGCGGGCAATGGCTAAGATCCGAGTGTATTTCTACCATGAAAAGCAGCTTCTCATAAAAATACAATCGCCGTTCGGAGTCGGTGTAAATTATTTCCCATTTAAAAGTGAAATAAAGCATTCAGAACGTTTTACAGTTTGAGAAAGTGCTTTACTAACTGCCCAACGGGGCCAGAAGCGCTCCATTAGTTCTATTGGAGCGCTCCATATTCAGCAGTAAGCGCTCCCTTCCTAATTTCATACTTCATTGTATTTTAACATTGTGTGTCATTAGAAAGAAGCGCTCCCTTGCTTCTCCCAAAGAAGCCCTTGGTGAGCGCTTCAACTAAAACATTTAAAAAGTGTTTTTGTAAACCATTTGATGGTTTTATTAAGTGTACTTATTAACATGTTTTTTTTCTTTTCTATGCGGTATACATACATACATACATGTTTTAGTTAAATTAACTTTTTTTCAAAAGAAAATATTTTATGTTACTACTCAAAATGATATTTCTTTCTGAGCATTGTTAGAAATTTAAAAATTTATTTCTTACTTTGCTTTTGTACTGCTCCGTACTTGCTCCTTTGGGGAGCAGCTAACTTTCAGTCCCGTTGGGTGGTTTGAACAAACATACATATGCAAAAGTGTATAAATGCTGCTAAAGAATATTTGAAAACAATTTTTTTTCTTAGCTAGGCTAAATACTTACCTAGCTCCCCAAAATTTAAGTCAATACAAAACTGTTTTTATATAATTTTATTTAAAAACCATACCACATTTTATTACATAATGATAAGAATGTTTTTAATACACATAGCATTATTGTTTGTATAATATTTACTCTTAATATAATGTATGCATGCTTATTAGTAATTTGTTCGATAATTGTAATCATGAAACTTAAATTCTTAGTGAAAACTTTAATTTTTAATTTTTAATTACGAATATACAATTACCTAAGAAACTTTTTTAAAAACTCTTTGGCAATTTTTTATAATAAAAATCTTCACATACTACTTATTCTTAATTCGTTTTTTAGCTCATTGTTTTACATTATTTTTGAGTTTTTGTTAAACTTTATTTTGTGTTAAATATAGTTTAGTTTTTCCACTAGTAGTTAGTATTTGAGGAGAAAAAAGTGTATGTATATGTATGTATATATGTATGAATGTTAATATATTAAGGGTAATGCTTTAACATAAAATAACAACATTACTTTTTGTAGAACAAAGTATATTTTAAAATTGGCTTATTATTCGAAATTTAAATAAAATTATTATTTCATATTGTACGCTCAATAATATTGTCTGCGATACAAAGAATGCGCTTTAAATGTGACAGTGAACTTAAATACAACGGATATTCTTATATAACTTTAACAACTGTAAATACTTATGGCTTTAAAAAAAATTATGATCTTACTTTTTTCAGTAGCCACCTTTTATAGGCAGTATTTCTTGGCCAGAGCGTTGCCAAAATATGTACACATGTACACATGTATGTATACACATACGTTGTCTTGCTCTTTTATTATCTTCAAACAAAAGATCAAAACCTTAATACTTATTTATTATATACGAATTTCATATATTTAATACGTCTATGCACAAAATGAGCTGATTTAATTAAATAATTGACGGGCGTTTTAAATACTTTTGAATTCCAATAACTAGCTACTTAAGTATAATATGCAGTGATAAATGATATACGGTGGTGGAAAAATAATTAGGGACACGACATTTTAACAAATTTTTCTTTTGTTTATTTAATATTTATTATTTTTTTATAAAAGTATAGCTCATGATCTATCAAAAACCATATAAACTCATATTTCAAACCTTGTGCCAAAATTATGAAAATTCTGCAAAATTTGATCTAAATTGTCAACATTTTAATCAGATTTTTTAGAATTTTTGAGTATGTAGTTTTATAGTCAATTGAATTTTAGTAGAACAAAGTGTAAGTTTTAAGTTGCTAAAAAACCGCGTTGATTTTAGAAATTTTTTTAACGCATTTTCTTCCATACAAAGTACGTTCGGCATTTTTTTGTATGGAAAAAAGTGCGTAATATATTCAAAATAAAAATTATCAAAAATCAACGCGATTTTTTAGGAACTTCAAGCTTCACCTTATTCTAATAAAAATTTAATGGGCTATAAAACTGCATACTCAAAAAAAATCTAAAAAATGTCATTCAAAAGTTGAAATGAGCTATGCTTTTATAACAAAAATAAGAAATATTAAATAAACAAAAGAAAAATTAGAAAAATGTGAAAAATGTCGTGTCCCCTTTTTTATTGTTCACCACTGCATGTACTTATATAAAAGTAATAGAAAAATGGATTAGGATAAAAATTCCACAACAATGGCAAATTATGTAAAAGACTCTAACAGCCGCACATATAGTCGGTTTAATGATGACTTAGGGCATCCCGCAGTAAAGATTTGAAGAAACTCCCACTCTGAGTCAGTTAATGATTCATGAACGGAATTTAATGAACATTATAGTTAAGTAAAAAAAAAATTACGTTACGTTTTAATTTATTTATTTGGCAATGGTTTTTATCAAATTTAGTTCAACATCAATTTTTTTGCATTTGTGGTTGGAATTAGTGATGGGCAAAACACGTGATTTTTTACGAGACACGTCGCGTCATGTTCATGTGTGCACGTGAGCGAGTTCGAAAGAAAATCACCTGACTTCCGTGATCGTGCGTAAATGAAATTACTGGCGTGAACGTGCGTGAGTTTGATTTTCCCGACAATTACGTAATTTTCAAATTCATATGTGTATTTTAACCAATGTGGAATTAATGAAAAAAATCAGAAAACCAATACTTATGTGAAAAAAGCTTATTTATATGCAATGCAATTTATAAACATAAAGTTTCAATTTGAAAAAAAAAATTACGCGTAAAAGCGTGCGTTAAAAAAGGAGGCTTCGTGAGCGTGCGCAAACTTGAGCGAAAACTACTCACGTGCCCAACTCTAGTTGGAATACTTGCCGGGCATATATGTAATATATGCATATATATAATGATAGAACGAGAAAACCAACCAGCCAATGTACCCAGAATGACGTTTGAAAACAATAAAAAATCAGGAGCGGTGCAGTAACCGTCAATATTTTACAAAATTAAATTTTAATTTTAAAAGAAAAAAAAAGAAAAAATTTTGCGGAAATGTGCTGTTTGTAGAAGCAAAAAAGTAAGGAATATGAAATCGTATTTCATGTGTCGGTATATTGTACTATTTACATAAAAATGAGCCGTATCAGGGAAAACGGGCAGACGCTACATGCCGGCTAAGGCGCTGGAAAGGAAGGCACGCATCCTCAAAGTATATCTTTTAAGAGTGGTTATGATGATCGCCTCAAATGTAACTTATACATCTCTTGCTTTCATTCAAATCCGCTGGTTACCACAAAGCTTGTACCAATCACTTTCAGGGAAAAATGTTGGGTTATTTTTTTTCTTTATTTATTTAAACCGCTCCTGGGGTTACTGGGTAGTAGTTTGTTTTTTGTTCACAAATATACATTTATACCATGACACAAAAAGGAAGGTAGTTCCATTGTCACTTTTTCGTCACCATATTAACAACCTGAAAATTAAGTAGACTGTGATATTTTCGTTCTAAAATCCTCCAAATTTTGTTATTAATTTTTTGTTTATTTACCAACATTTTTTCTTAGAATCGAAATTTGAACAAGCAAACGGTATTTGTTGGGTACGGCTCGGTTATCTGTTCAAAATTTTGGGTTATTGTGTCCAAACCCTGAACTCAGAGCAAACAATTTTAATACACACGTGTGGTCAAACAATTAAACGTTAGTTTAAAATAAAGATTTCAAATTTTCAGATACAAGTTTACGAAAAAAATCGGTTTGTAATATGGACCTTTTTGTAAAAAATACTGTGGGCAGCGTAACCGGAGTTGGACTGATGAGGGTTATTTTTTCTAAGCGCTGCCGAAAGCCTACAACGTGGAAAGGTATTTTGCGCAGAAATCCGGTGGTTGACGTAACCCGAGTTTACTTTTTCTCTGACAAAATGCTAATTTTACCCCATTTTCCAATGGTCCCCCCTCCGTCTTCGCTCCCAACCCAAAACCATTGCACAAATAACCGAAAATTTCCCCTTTTGTTTTTGAAAGAGAAGAGGTCTAATACTCAATAATTTGATAATTGTGTTTCAAGTTTTCATACTAACAATAAAACATCAATTTTGTTTCACACCCCCTCCAATATTGAACAGTAAAATATATTTATTTTTACCCAAATAAACAACGATATCGTAGAAATATACTAAAATTGGATAATACTAACTTTTCTGAATGTCATGAGCCCTATGGGTTCCAAAGTAAATTCCGTTTTTAAGTTACTTCACTGTTCACTACAATTATATTAATGTAAAAATTAGGATTTTGGCAAGTATTTATAGAACTTAATGTAAACTTTTAACGTTTTTAGATAAGATATTAATCATTTTTAAAAGGTAAATGCTAATACAACTATTTTATTTATACTCCCAAATTAAGGATATAAAATTCCCTCCACCAAAAATCTGAAATTGGGTAACGCCGCTTCGATTTTTTTTTACAATTAAGCAATTGACAAAAATCTCCTTTTTAATCAAAAAGTTGTTTATTGAAACTACCTTCTTTTTTGTATCATGCATTTATACTAACAAACAAACATTTTTTTGATAGGCTTGCGATCACCAACTAACAAAGTGATATTTATAGAGCTAGTTGCGAGGTAGTGCTGCTGTTATTAACACCTTATTACCACGGGGTTAACCGATTGGAGGCGAATATGTAATCTATTCTCTTGAGGGGCTTTGAATTGAGTAAAATTAGGGAAAACTTTCAGTACATTAGCAACTAGTTTTTTGTAGAACTAAATGGATTAATATGATTGTGTTCCAGCACCAGCACCACAATAAAATTAATTCATATCACTCTACACGTTTAGCAAGCTCTGCGGAGCTATGAATGACCTCTGGCTTAAATTGTTTCAATGTTACAGCGGACTATAATCCAAATATATACATCTGCGAATAAACCGTTAAGCAATGACAGCGCTGATTTTGATTTAATATTTGCTAACCGAAAATGACGTAAGAAATGTGCTAGCTTTCAGGGTTTTCGAAAATAAAAATAAATAAACATATTTAAAGATTTCACTGGATAATGAACCATTTGTTTTTTCCTCTAAGATGAATCGTTCATTAAGGAATCTAATAATAATTAGTTAGATGCTGATTAGAAGAAATTTAATGGATCTTTCTGATTGCGGCTGTTAGTGTCTAAAATCTCAAAGGAAAGCATTTTTCATGAAATAATCCATAATATTTTTTTAAATTCCATAGTTCTACGCATGGTACAAATATTTAAAGGTAAAACCGCTCGCTCAATTCATCGCCCATCATTTATTTTTTGAAGTTTGTCTGTTTTATAAAATTGAAATAATGAGAGCAACTCAAATGCCAAATAAAAGTAAAAGAAAAAACAAATAGACGAAAATATTAAAATTTTCTTTTATTTGAGACTGAAAGTGAGAATGGATTTGTGAGATTGAAAATTTTAAAACATTTTTGTTATGTTAGCAAACTTCAAAAATATTCAGCCTGCCTGTCAGCGGTTTTACTTTCAAATTTTTGTATCATGGTCATCGTACAGCATGATTCAATAATTAAAGGTTTGCTCATTAGTGACATCAGAGTTTTGACACTCCCTTAGCTCCCTTACAAAAACCTTTGCACACACACACGAACCCAGACACAGTGCCTTGCTAAGGGAGCCGATTTTGTCAAGAGGGAGCGAGAAAACTGTTTTTTGAGCAAACCTTTTATTATTGAATCATGATCGTACAGTTCCATAAGTAAAGTAACTCATCTTCTTACCGATTTTCTGGCAGGCTGTAGGTGTGTTTTTTGGGTGGTGGTATTGGTGTTTTTGGTTCAATGTGTTAGTGTTTTGAATAAATGGTAATAGAAATAAAAGAAATTGTAACAGAAATGAAAGAAATTGTAAAAGATAAGAGCACATGCCAAAAAACAGGTGATCTCAGTTGTAGGCATTTTTTCGCAATTATCTGATAGTGTTTTTACTTATGAAACTGTACGTATCATGGTTCTACGTATCAACTAACATCAATTGTTCTGATTAAATTACTCGCGTGTTTTAAAACATATTTCTTTACATAACATTTGGCTCGTCATTGCTCGTAATAGTAAAAAAATTGGTTTTCTATATGGAAATTATTGTAAGAAACCAGGGTTCGTATTTGCACGAACATGCTCTGCTCACACACGAGCCCTAAGCAATTGAACCTGAACTCACTGCTCATACACATGTGTGTGCCTTAATAGAGCATCAATTTCTCTCGCAGCAAATTAGTGTAGTTTTTGTGATAAATCACATCGTCGATGCCTTTGCAAAATTGAATTTGACAGGGGAGCGAAAAAAATATGTTTTTATCTGTTGACTTGATAGACGGTATTTTATCTAGCAGTTATTTTAGAAATCTGTTGTTGCAATAACGATTTTTATGCATTCAGCGCGGTGCCTGTAGTGCGATTCACTAACTTTTAACAATGCGACTTGTCGAGTTGTAAGCTAACAATTTGTTGTTTGCAGTAACGATTGTGCGATTCGCTAACTTTTAGCGACTTAAAATTTGCACTTTATTAGACTAAAGTTGAATGGGCTACAAAACTGCATACCCGAAAATCTTATAAAGATTCTGAATAAAAAGTTCGAAATCTTGGTGATTTTTTTTAAGTGTGATTGATTTTTGTGAATTTTGTGCAGGCTTTGAAACTTTTATCTATGTGGTTTCTGTTGTTATATAGTAGATGGAACTATTGAAAATAAAATTATTAAAAATAAGTAAATACACATACATATGTAGCAAACAACATAATTTTGAATTTTACTGCCATATTTTACTCGCAACTGCAAATAAAAATTTTACAAAAAACATTTCGCATGAAAAAGGTTGTTAATATTTATCCCTGATGCACATTTTGTACATATTTATTTTCAAGACTGATTTTATTATGCTAGTGTCATGATGATTAATAAAGAAATAGTTGAATATGCACATACATATATGATATTTATATTTTTAATAAACGATGTACACGAATTAAATTGTAAACTATAATTATTCATTTCATACTCAGTTCCTGTAAGATTGAAAAAATAGACTTATCACCTTTTAACTTCGAGTTTTCTATATTTGTTTTACGCCCTATTGGAAAATTATAACCGGAACACATATAGACAAGTTTTAACAAACTATTTTTTTATTACTTAATTTGTATCACTTGTTTTTAATAGTGTATTCGTAAAACTTCAAGTTTTTATCAGAATAATAAAAAAATTGTTTATGCTGTTTTGCAGCTCATTAAATTTTAGTACAATAAAGTGCAAGTTTGATGTTGCCGAAAAATCCTTTGATTTTGATATTTTTTTGCTAGCGGTGCTGTGCATTTTTTTATACGAAAAAATTGTAGAACGTACTTTTTATGTTTGTCTAACAACACCAAACTAGACGTCAACAAATAAGCAGCCATTGTTATCGTTAACGACAACAGCTGATTTGGCGCTAACGAATGTTATTAGGGAAACGTTTACTGAATAGCTCAATTGTTAAAATTGTCGTTTAGCTGACTTAATAATAACAAGAGTTGTTAAAATCTCGCAGTGAATCGCACCACTAGAGCTCACTAGATTAGCGGTGAATCGCACTACAGGGTTATCAAATGCCATTTTTGGCACTACGGCGATTGAGGCGGTTTTGCAACTGGCCGACGGGACGTTTTGCAAAGGCAAATATGTTCTTCTGCCCTATAAAGTGCGCTTTGCAGAACTATTTCAGACTTGCAAGAATTTATAATTTGTTTAAAGCGTTTCCATAAGTCATTGGAGCCAGTTGCTTCAAACGCGAAATATTCGCCCGATTTTACTTTGTTTAGCTCATCTGTTTTGCTGTACAATTTCGCTTTCAAATGCTGATACGTTTCATGATACAGAAAAAGAAGGTAGTTTCACTTAAAAATTGTTTGACATAAACCTTGCTTATGACGTCTATTATGCTTTTCATAAATTGCTCGAGTATCACTGCCACCTCAACAATTATTGTTTTGGAAATTTTATTATTTTTCAAAGGAATTTTTTATGCATTAAAAATAACAACACGCAAGGTAAATTTACTTAATTCATCGTATAAGCATAGCTGTTAATAAGTGAGTATTAATTGAAAATCCTTAAATTACCTTACCGCAAAAAAATTTGGCATTATATGCAGTGTTCCATGAGATATTATTATAGATAATAGGATGTTGCTTTAATTTGGATCTTTTTTAGAGGACATATGAACAACGGAATAGTTAAAAAGTAGCTTATCGTCAATGAAAGCACTATGGAAGCATAAACTTAGAGGGAGGTAAACAAATTTACAAATTCTTAGAGCTCCTTGTTATAGTTTATAGTTAGATAAACTACTCGCTCTACTACTGCTGGTGCAGCGTTTCGCTTAGATTAAGCACATCCGTGCCGAGGTTGGAAATTTTCCGCCGAAAAGCTGTTGGAACAAGCAAACAACACCTTGGTGAAGTTACCATGCACGTGGCCATCCCGAAATATGCAGCTAATCGTACTAAATAATGATGAAAATAATGGCATAAACAAATAGATTACACAGGGCAACACTGATTTTGGTGCGGCAAATGTTAAATCTGTTTTTGATAGACTTTTTTGAGCTAATTACGAATCCGTAATTATAAAGATTCCATCACGTACAGATTTTGAGAAAATCGTGGTCAAAGTGTGAAAAAATCGGGTTTTTTTTTTCAATATTTGAGAAGCTCGAGCAAAGAGTAAAAATGTGGTAGAACCTTCCACTTAGGCTTAACTTGAAGCTAGAACTCTAGGCTACTGCCCCTGAAAATACCATCCCTGCACCTTTACTTGATGGCCATTTATAGTCATTTGTTGAACAATAAAAAAAATGATGGCAAATTGTGCTATTGAAAAAAAAAAATGCTGCCAAAATCAGTTTTGGCTGTTCAATAAACGACTATAAGTGATCTTAGGGTCAAGACGAAGAGATGGTATTTTTAGGGATTGTAGTTTTTTAAGTTTTGTAGTCGAAAAAAGTTTAGAAGAAACAAAAATTAGAACAGTTTTTGACACTTTCGATACCAGAAGTAACAACAAAATACACGCAAATGTGGTTTTTAATGCCATTACCTCTTGATATGCCTTGATATGAACATATGTACATATATGTTAGAAAAGATATTTAAAAAATTATTCTATAAGACTAGAGTTTGAATTCGAAGCATGATAAAAATATGGCAAGGTAAATTCATTCCATGATAAAAAAAAATAGGAAGGTATAACCGCTGAGAGGAATTTTTCAAATTCTTGATGTTTGCAAGCATATATGTAATACTTCTATATTGATAGTAAGCTAACATCTCAATGTGTAAGCATTCCGAAATCAAAGCGAGACAGTCTAGTACTGTTTTTGTCAATGTGTTGTGTACTTGAGTGCCGGTTTTGTAAATGTGTCGTGTTCATGTTTATTTATAAACGTATGTGTTCCTTTTCTTTCGTACGTGTTTATTGATATATCTGTACTGTAGTGTTTTCGGACGGTACTAGCTCTTACTGCCAATATAGGAGTATTACATATATGTTTGCAAGCAATTTAATTTTAAAATTTTACACACAAACTCACACACACATTCTCATTTTCAATCTCAAACAACAACAACTTTGAACAATGTTTTTTTTTACTCTCAATTTTATATGATTTTAAAATGTTGGCAAACTTCAAAAAAAAAATCATGGCCGACGAGTTGAGAGAACGGTTTTACC
>NW_023458561.1:3199358-3201042 GCF_013731165.1 Rhagoletis pomonella | reverse complement strand
GGTTTTACCTTACTATGTTTTTATCATAAATCATTCTTTCAATTTGACGACCATGATTTTTTTCTGACGCTTGCAAGCATTTTAAAATCATATGAAATTGAAAATAAAAAATTAAATTGTTCGGAATTGTTGCTGTATGAGATTGAAAATGAGAATGTGTGTGTGAGTTTGAGGTTTGAGTTTTTAAATTATAGGATTGTTTCATGGTACAAAATTACAAGTATTGTCTTCCCAGAGAGTTCTGCTTCACATCGAAATTCGTGCTTCCTTATTTTCATTTTGACGCAGTTCAATGTTGATTCTTTTACTTTTATTTGGCTTTGCTTTTTGTTTTCGCTCAATTTAATTTTCATAATTTTTCAAAACAAAATAAAAAAACGTTTGAAATGAAGTGTGCCATACCAATTTTGAATTTATTTACTAAGCAAATGTTTTTTTCGGCTCTTGCACATTAAAAAAATCCTCTGCTAGAAGGTTTGCTTAAAAAAATTGTACATTAGGAATGTTAATTCCGGGCTTCCGGGCTCCTGGGATCCCGGAATTTTTAAGGTCGCGAAATTCCCGGGATTCTTGGCAAGTAATCCCGGGATTTTCGGGATTTGTTATTTGCACTGATGGCAATAATATAAACTCCTTTTCTTGACCAGTATTTGGCTATATCTCTTTTTTTATTTAATAATAAAGTTTTTTATAAATGTCTAGCTCATTATACATATAACACCGAGCGATAGTAATTTTGAAACACAAATATCAATATATTCGCGAAACCATGGGCCAAATATAGTAAAATTGCCTTTTAGTTTTTCACTCTGACGTCAGTAATTCAATAACGATTTAAAAAATTCAGAGAAATGTGCTCAGAGAAGAACTATGGGTATAAAATTAAGGAGGAAATCCTGTAGAATTTAAACAGATTCAAGTTTCTAGTGCAGAAGGGCTGGTAAATATTGAAAATGACATTTTAAAATTGTATCCTTGAAATTTCGCAATATTTGTTTTTGAAAATATTATATGTTAAGGGCTTATGTAAACTCGATAACATCCTCGAATTTCGTTCTTCTAACTTTGTCAGCTTAAAAATTACCTATTCGTCCTTGTGGATGCAAAAAATTTAAATTTTTTAAATTCTAAAGAAATTTCCTATTGCATTTGTCACAAATATTTTTAACCTACATTGAATTGAATTTTTTAATCATTTTTAGAATTAATCATATCTTTGAAATTACAAAGTCCTTCAAAATAAATCCTGCGGATTGTTATAGGCTAACAATAATCTCGATACACAAAAGGGGCGTGAAACCTCCCATACAAACCGAGTTTTTCGTACTCCATATATCTGGAAATGTGCATCTGGAACTTGGTATGGAGATATGTGAAATCGATCGCATACTTTTGGAGAAAAATTGGAGCTATTGGAAAAATGGGCGTGGCACCTCCCATACAAACCTAACCTTTCATACCTCCGGAAATGTTCATGAAATATTTATGGAACTTGATATGGAGATATGTATATAAAATCCATCGCATACTCTTGGAGGAAAATTTGAGCTATTGGAAAAGGGGGCGTGGCACCTCCCATAAAAACGAATTATTCATAATGCATAACTCTGGAAGTGTTCATGGAAGAGACCTGGAACTGGGTATTGACGTATATGAAATCGATCGCATACTCCTGGAGAAAAAT
>NW_023458561.1:3189839-3199348 GCF_013731165.1 Rhagoletis pomonella | reverse complement strand
ACTATGGGCTGGTTTCTCCTACTCAACTTAATTTAGTTTAACCAATTTTTTAGACTTAGTCAAGAATAAGCTGTGTAAAAAGTAGGCTAACTTTTGACTTAAGTTCAAAAAATGCCTAAACTAAGTTAAGTTGTAAGTATGTATATCAAATCAATCGCACACTCTTGAGAAAAATTGGTGAAATTTTTGAACTTGGTACGGAAATATGTATATGAAATCAATCACATACTCATGGAGAAAAATTGGAGTTCTTCGAAAAGGGGCGTGGCACATCATATACAAACCGAATTTTTCATACTGTATATCTCTTGAAATGTTCATGGTATAATACTGGAACTTGGTTTGGAGATACTATATATATGTAATCAATCGCATACCCTTGTGAAAAATTTGAGCTATTGTACAAGGGGCGTGGGACCTCCCATACAATACGAATTTTTCATACTGCATATCTCTGGAAGTGTTCATGGTACAGCACTGGGGCTGGCATATAATCCGAATTTTTCATAACAAGTATCTCTGGAAGTGTTTATGGTAGAGTACTGGATCTTTATACCGGCGTGGCAACTCCCATACAAGTCGAATTTTTCTTATTGCATATCTCTAGAATTGTTTTTAGTAGAGTACTGGAACTTGGGGTGGAGATATATGAAATTAATCGCATAGTCATGGAGAAAATATGGAGCTATTGGGAAAGGGGTCGCGGCACCTACCATATAAGCCGGATTTCATACTACATATCTACTGTAACTTCGTATGGAGATATATGAAATGAATCCCATACTCATGGGGGAAAATAGGCTCTTTGAAAAGAGGGCATGGGAAAGTACTGATGTTTACTTATCTTTGAATATGAATGTGTATATAATTCTCTTGTACATATCTACTGTAACTTCGTATGGAGATATATGAAATGAATCCCATACTCATGGGGGAAAATAGGCTCTTTGAAAAGAGGGCATGGCAAAGTACTGATGTTTACTTATCTTTGAATATGAATGTGTATATAATTCTCTTGTAGGCATGTTTGTGAGTGAAATCCTAAACGGCTGGAGGGATTTTAACAAAGTTTTGTGTGTGTGTTTGAATGGGTCTGTGGATAGTTTACTTTCGCAATTTAATCCGCCAGTTGGCGCTGGAATTGAGTTATTACTAAAAATTTTTTTATGATCCGATTTGGCGAATATTCAAAACATGTAATGGAAACGGTAAAGGCAGTCCAATTGCAAAACAGAGCTGCCAGGTGGTGCTGAGGTCGAATTATTATTAAAAATCGACAAGTAAGAAAAGGTGCCGTAAATATCAGGCTAAACCGACCTATTGAACCATTGAGTATATCGAACTCTCGTGTGTTGCGATTGGCCCAATGGATGTGATTTGCCAATATTATTATGCGTTAAAGCTTCATTCGGAGACACCACGGTTGAGTTGTGCAGTGGTAAATCTCAAATCACCACCTGTTTCACAGCCAGTTTCATGAAAGCAATTTAATGAAAATTTATTTTTTTACTTGAATTTAATATGGAACCGGACAGAAAAAAAATAATTTTTCACTTAAATTGTTTTCATGAAACTAGCTTTTAAGGTATTTCATCTGAAATAGGTCTGTGTATGTACATACATATATAGGATTTTTGTTGAACAATGATACGCACCCATTTTGAAATTCCCACCAATTATAAGATAAAGTTTCTAGGGCAGATTCACTATAGATCCGGATCATTGTTGCCGCCAGGGAACTAGGCGGCAAACGGCTAATGAAAATTACTAACAATTTGTACTAATTTACTTCGTTTTTAAAAAAGCTTGTCGCGCGAATAGCAAACCGGCATTTACATATCTACATACATATACATACCTAACCAATTATGCATGTACGCTGAATTCACTGACAAGCTTTTTTAAAAACGAAGTAAATTAGTACAAATTGTTAGTAATTTTCATTCGAGTTTGAATAACTCCTTTCTCTAAATGGCTTTTAGTAACTTTAACGAGACCTTAACTTATTTTATTTTATTCATTTTAGTGCAGTTTTGACAAAATTTTCTTGCTAAAAAATCTTTTGTTACACTACTTTATTTTACTCCTTTCATTGTACATCTTAAATAAAAGCTTGTTTTTAAAAAATATTTTTTTTTACATATTTTATTTAACACTTCATGCTATTTAATCGGAGCGTTTTCGACAGAAGCAATATTTTGATATGAAGCAAAATGGCTTTGAAAGCTAATGTAATTGCCTTTCACGGAAAACTATTGCCATTGAGCTACAATCACTTCTTGACCTTAAAAAAATTGGTTAAAAATAGTGTTATTCGAAAAAAAACATGCAAAATCTGACGGATATATTAAAAAAAAAACATTTTTTGTATTTTTTATTATACTAATATTATAGATTTTGAGATGAGAAACACGAAACACTATTTAAAAAACGGAAAAAAATGTCAACCCCTCAATTTGAAAAATGCATTACATATTGCATTTTTTATGATTTGTATGCAGCTGTGCGTTTTTCACATAATTTTATATCCTTTGAACATTAAGTCAGTTTTAGGTCTATCAAGACTCCTAGTTTAAGCCAAGGTAGAAGTCTCTAGACCCTTTGAGACCTAAATTATTACGATTCTGAAGATAAACTTCGAAATTTCATTCATCATTTTACGGAATTTTTTTTTTTCTAATTTCGTAATTTGCTGTACTAGCAGAGCCGAAATTTGTTATATTGTTATAACTTGGCTCTCAGAGAGCCTAGAGGCTTCTACCTTGGCTCAAATTAAAGGTCTTGAATTGCACGTATTGTTCGAGGGATATAAAATTGAGTGAAAGAGGCACAGCTGCATGCAAATACAAAAAATGCAATAAATAATGAATTTTTTAAATTAAGGTGTGGAAATTTTTTTTCGAATTTTGAACAGTGGAATCGTGTTTCTCGTCTCAAAATCTATAATACTAGTATAATAAAAAAATAAATAGTCGTTTCTTGTCATCAACAGAACTCCAGATTTGTCCATGCATACAAATTTCTGCCAGTTTGGGGCTTCACAGCCAAGTGATAATCCAGTTTTTGTTGCTTTGCTGTCGTTGTACTTTCACAAATTGCTTTTTAACTGTCTGGTTGCTTTCGAAATTTCACAGCAAACCGAAATCCAAAGAATTTTCTTTCTTCTGAATTGATGTTGCTTTGCTTTCGATATCATTCATGCCGAAGTCAAAGCACAGCAAAAGCAAATTAAATAAAAAAATTACAGTTTTTTCAAACCCTGCTTATTTTTATTGCTCACTTTATTTCAAACGATTTTTCTTTTGTTTTAAAGATTATAAAGATTAAATTGAGCGAAAACAAAAAGCAAAGCCAACTAAAAGTAAAAGAATCAACATTGAAACGCGTCAAAAGTAAAATAAGGGAGCACGAATTTCGACGTGAAGCAAAACTCTTTGGGAAGATAATACCTGTAGATAATTGTACCATGATTCCACCTGTTTTTATGTACCTTGATTTCAACCGCAGAGAGCCAGCTGTAGGAATTTTGACGCTTGCTAGTATTTTATGAAATTTCTTTCGCTGTCATATTTTTTTGTTTTGGTTTTCACTCAAACCAAAGAAATTTATTTCCGTCCAAGCAACGAAATTTCAATGTTATGTACGTAAATAAATAAATGTAGGAAATTGTATTTAATGAGCTGCTGCTCCCACGTTAAGGCGAAGATTTCGGCATAAATTTAAAGATATTTTACTTTAAAGCAAGGAAACCGCAACCGAAACCGAAACCGTTACTATTATTTTGACCTGAAAAAGAACAAAACCGAAACCGTTTCAAGCACAGGCTTCAATCGGTTTCCAGAAATTTAAAAAAGTTATAAATAAAAATTTATGTGAAATGCTGAATTAACCAAAATCAGCAATATTTTGTTAAAATTCTTGTTAAGTAGTAAGTAAGTATGCAAAGAGCTACTAAAAAGATGCCTAATAAATTAAATCTCCGATCTGGCATCGGTCATTTGGAAGAAGTTATTTTGATTTTAATTTTTACATGTATAGTTGTAAAGCGCACAGAAACGAAGGGGTTTCCTAATTGTTTAGTAAATATTTGACGAAAATAACAATTATATTTTAGTTTTCATGCATCTTCAATTATACAGCAAAAAGGAAACATTTAAGTGAATCTGGTGATGACGTTATTGCTGTGTATCTGGTGATGACTTTGTTTGTTAATATTTATCATCAGTGAACTGTATTTTTTGATTTTCTTTCCTTAACGTTTAAAGCATTGTGATTTTAAATAATATCAACAAAATTTCTGTGAAAATCACACTTACTTAATTGTATGTATATCAAATACCTATCAGCAACAACTCTCATTATATAATAAACTAATTTCTGCATTTAGATCTAAACAAATGTGGTGGGATATGGTTATTAGTTTGTATAATTGATTCAGAGGTGTATTCTTTATATAAATTAAAATTAATC
This sequence comes from Rhagoletis pomonella, assembly GCF_013731165.1. NCBI lineage: Eukaryota > Metazoa > Arthropoda > Insecta > Diptera > Tephritidae > Rhagoletis > Rhagoletis pomonella. Next base: position 3,194,878 of record NW_023458561.1, on the reverse strand, counting down.
ACAATGCTTAATTTCGCCAAAAACAAACCTTGGAAGATACATATTTATTTAATGAATTTTTTTTTGTTAAACCTGTTTTAATTTTTTTATTCCAAAACCGAAACCGAAACGAAACCGAAACAAATTTAGAAGAACGATACCAAAACCGAAACCGGAACGTTATTTTGAATCGGTTTCATTCTTTGCTTTAAAGAATGAAAAAATATTTCAAATCATATTATTTTATTTTGAATTTCCTTAGCATTTCGAGAGAGTGTACTTAAAATGCTAGCAAAGGTTAAAAGATCCAATGGCAAGAGAATTGAGCGAGCGGTTGTGCCTGTAGATGTTTTTATCACGATTAAAAGTACACACAGGAGCATGTGCGTCTACCAAACCAGTGTTGTCACTTCCGAAATTAAATTATTGGTAGATTATAAATAAAAACAGTTAGATCTCTGGAAAAGTGTTAGTCGCCTTTCAGACACGACAAGTCTTGCTTTCAAGTCTGCTCGTTCGTTGGTGAAGGAGGTGGGAAGAGAGGGGAAGAGTACAGATACCACCGTACCGTCAATTCGTTTCAAGTTTTCTTGTTCTCTTTTGATCTTTTCGTTGCTTCCCGTTTAAAGAACCAACTAGTTGAATTCAATAAAACTTGATGTGTGTGGAAGCAAAGAGAAAACACAAAAGAGAATGCGATAAAAATTGCTTTCAAGACTTGATGTGTCTGAAAGGGGACTTAGAATATTTGTAGTAACGTAAAAATTTGCCCAAAAAATATATATATCAAACCATGAAGTAGTATTCAAATGTAGATAAACTGCATTCTTAGTTTTGTTCTATCGCGCCTTTTTCGAGAATGTATTTACCTAGAAAGGTTCTAATTTTTATTGCCTTAGAAGGTACATATATCTTTGTCATAAAAAAGATCTCATTTCTAATTTTTGCAATAAGTTCTTAAGTGTTGTTGTCTGTTGAAATACTCTTGGTAAGCAACTTCCCAGGCGTATTCTCAGGCGAACCTCTAAGAAAATCGCCTGATGTAAGTGCAGATCCACGCACGCAATAGAAATTTTGAAACGGCAGCACCTTCAGCTCTTCAATTAGCACAAAATTCAAAATATTTTTTTCACATTTAAATTCATATCGAGGAGAAAATTGAGTGTTCAACTCTTATGAAAAATAAAAACATTTTTCAAATTAGGCTAATAATTTTATTTCATTAAAATTGTAATAGTTTTTTTTTTATTTCTGGTAGTTGTGGTAGAAGTGAAAAATTACCCAAAATGTGGTAGATCTACCACAATTGTAGTAAAGTGCATACATATTTGCTATGAGAAAGTTTTGTATTTTTTAAATGCCCAATACGTAAGTTTAAGCGTAAAATGTGAGGATTTGCTTCATATGCGGGACAAATACGAACTCTGTAAGAAACCAAACGAACTACATTTAAAAAAAAACATGAATTGCACTAAAACAGTCTGACTTTGAGCATACACATACATATAAATGTATGTAGTTCAGTCTTGCGCTGAAATCTGATATCATCATAGTGAAATATCAATACAAGTATGTATGTGTGTATCAGGGTTGTTGCGAATATTTTTCCGAAATAAAAGCATTTTTCGGATAATAAACAAACCGCTTATCCAAATTAAACAAGTTTGGTATCAAATGAAAGAGGACTTAAATAGCTTTAAAACTGAAATGTCTAAACGAGGAAAGCCACATATTGAAAAATATTTCAACAAAAAATATTAATAATTTACCATAGAACAAACCTTGTGTAAGGTATATGCATTTCTTTAGTATTAAATTATACAAAAAAATATAAATAGAGGTCGTTCGTTATTTCTGTTTAAAAGCTATCTCAGTCCTCTTTCATATGATACCAAATTTGTTTAATTTGGACAGGCCATTTGTTTATTATCAGGAAAGGACTTTTATTTTGGAATAATATTCGCAACAACCCTGGTATGTACATAAGTATGTACGCATGCACATACCTGCTATTAAAACTGAAATTCATACGTACATATCGTCTATGAATGAGTGTAATAAGTAATTGCTTACGCAAGGACGTGAATTTGCATTTAAATGTGTACATATCGCACACCAGATCTAAAGTGCGATCAACTCAACAAAAAAATTTGGGCGATTTCTTTGCATAAATCAATGCAATTAATGGAATTTTTTTTTTCTTCATCATTATAACAATTAATTTAATTTTTCCATCTCTTTTTCTTTCCCTAATATAAATAGTTAATAAGCAGTGAATTGTAACTATTAAGATTAAACTTTATTTAGTGTAATTTATATCTGTGTCCATATGGAATAGTTGCCGAAAGGTTAGCTTTGGTATAAAAGCTCTGTTAACTTAACTTAATATTTTGGCCAACTGTGTTGGCGGTTAGTTAAAACTTAACTTACCGTAAGAAACTTAAGAACCTGTAGATTTTAGGTTCTTACGCTACGGCCTTACGCAATTGAGAGCGGTGAGAGAATCAGGCTTGCCAGCAAACATTTTTATTTGCATGATTTTTTTTTTGATGTGGCATTTTATGCGGCGAACTGCTGAAAAAGAAAATACAAAAACAAAATATTTCCGCTCTTGGCTTAAGTTGACGTGTTGAGTAATCATTGACGATTTCTTACGGTAAGTTAAATTAAGTTAAGTCTACACCATTTCCAGTTGGATTTTGGAAGGCGTCAATTGAATTTTAGAATAGTCAACTGGATTTTAGAAACGATCGATTGGATTTTAGAATAGTCAACTGGATTTTAGAAAGAGTCAATTGGATTTGAGAATAGTCAATTGGATTTGAGAAAGTGTAAATTGGATTTTAGGAAGCGTTAATTGGATTTTTTAATGATTCATACACTATGCTATAGCATGCATATTCATATGATTATGTAGTTTCAAATATTGCTGAAGTATCAGGTTATAACTGCTTTTTATTAAGTTTTAACAATATAATATATATTAAAGTTAAACAACAGGTTACATTTAGGAATATACGATCTGTATGAAGTATAAAAGAAAGCGGATAATGAAGACGTGAGCGGAATATTAAAACTATGTAGAATAATGTATATAAAAAGAATATACATAGGTGCACAGGAGTGAAATGTAATGTAATAGTAAATGAGTAATGTAAATTGGAAGAGCAAGACAATAGTATGTGTAACAAATTTCCATGTTTTACATACTTGGAAGAAATAAAATGCCATTTAAAAAAATTGTATTCACCAACTCTCATATCTCGTTTGGCAATTGCATCCGCATAGAAAGTAGTACTGTTCGCTTAAAAGTGAATATTTTAGAAAAACTTGCATTGAGAAATACCGCACATAAGAAAAAACTGGCTACTTCAAAATTTTTGTAGAAAATTCTAAAATTCACTTTACGTTTTCTAAAATCCAATTTACGTTTTCTAAAATCCAATTTACGTTTTCTAAAATCCAATTTTCGTTTTCTTAAATCCAGTTAACTATTCTAAAATCCAATTTACGCTTTCTAAAATCCAGTAGACTATTCTAAAATCCAATTTACGCTTTCTAAAGTCCAGTTGAGTATTCTAAAAGCCAATTTACGCTTTCTAAAATCCAGTTGACTTTTCTAAAATCCAATTGACTCTTTCTAACATCCAATTGACTCTTTCTAAAATCCAACTGGAAATGGTGTAGGCTCACTGAGCTTTAATGCGGCATTCGCTGCATACGGCTGCGAATGACTCATTGGCGCCGAGCCGTTGAAGAACTTTTAGCAATAAACGTGCACGGAATAGTTCCGATACTAGCAAATCAATATTCTTATTAAGTCTCATAAAAAATTTTTTGTCGTTTAAAGAATAAAGGGAATGCCGCATTAAATTAAAGCCAACTTCCCAACGTAAGCTACTATTCCATAAGACACAGATATACATTAAATAACTAGCTACTGTTATACCTGTTTTTGTATTAATTGCTTTGCAAGCAACAAAAACAAAGTCCACCCTGCACCGCTGAATCTAAAGTATTTTTGAAAGGAAATTTCGAACCTAGTTTGCATTTTTAAATTTTTCGGTGACACCTAAATATGTATGTGCATTCGGCAAAATTTTTTTAAAATAGTTCTACTGGAAAATAAAAAAACTAAGAAAAAGTTTAATGATTTTTGGTGAGCTTTAATTTACTGGTATTAGCGTGATAAGAAATCAGATCTGGTGGGTAAGTAATGGAACGAAGTACTTGAAGTCAATGAACTTTGGAACAAAAAAATTATATCTTCGCAACAAAAACATGGACATATCATAATTTGAAATCCGACTTTAAACGCCGAAAAAAGGCGTCGAATCGAAATAATTTTTTAGCAAAAGTTTGTTGAATTTTTCCGATGTTGAATTTACTGACATTAGGGTGATATTGGGATCTGGTGGGTAAATACTAGAACGGACTACTTAAAGTCAATGAACTTTGGAAGAAAAAGAAATATAACGGAAAAACAAAAAAAAAGCGAATCTGCCTTGCAAAAATTCTATAGACTATAGGACTGCAAAGCAAACTTTTTCTCCTGTTACGGTATAACGTATGCATTTATCTTTGAGTCAACCATTATCGATATTTAACGAAATTTGAATTGAGATTTCTATTTTTATTTATTATGCATTAAAAATTTTAGTATTTTTTATATGATTTGTAATGCAAGAGTTTACGTCTGCTGTTTGGTAATTTAGACGGGAAGACATAAGCCGATACCTTTTTCAATTTTATTCTAACTTACAGCTATGGCAATGTGAAATTATACAATATTACTATACATCAGGCATCCGCAAATATTTAAAGAGTTAGCTCCCGTACACGTGCTATACCGGTTGAACAGATACAGCAATTATTTCATAAACTTGGTTACCCTGAACTTCAACATTAACAGACTCTCTTTGAACCTATTTTTGTTTGGGCAACTAAATCATTAAAATCATAAGTTAAACATGTGGCGCTGATAACTACGAATGCCGCATGGTCTGCCTTTGTTAAAAACTACTGCTAAATACATACATATGTATGCATGTATTCATATA
>NW_023458561.1:3188734-3189739 GCF_013731165.1 Rhagoletis pomonella | reverse complement strand
AAAATATTTTTTTCACATTTAAATTCATATCGAGGAGAAAATTGAGTATTCAACTCTTATGAAAAATAAAAACATTTTTCAAATTAGGCTAATAATTTTATTTCATTATCTGGTAGTTGTGGTAGAAGTAGTTGTTGGTAGTTGTGGTAGAAGTGAAAAATTACCCAAAATGTGGTAGATCTACCACAATTGTGGTAAAGTGCATACATATTTGCTATGAGAAAGTTTTGTATTTTTTAAATGCCCAATACGTAAGTTTAAGCGTAAAATGTGAGGATTTGCTTCATATGCGGGACAAATACGAACTCTGTAAGAAACCAAACGAACTACATTTAAAAAAAAAAACATGAATTGCACTAAAACAGTCTGACTTTGAGCATACACATACATATAAATGTATGTAGTTCAGTCTTGCGCTGAAATCTGATATCATCATAGTGAAATATCAATACAAGTATATATGTGTGTACCAGGGTTGTTGCGAATATTTTTCCGAAATAAGAGCATTTTTCGGATAATAAACAAACCGCTTATCCAAATTAAACAAGTTTCTTTAACTTTAAACGCCGAAAAAAGGCGTCGAATCGAAATAATTTTTTAGCAAAAGTTTGTTGAATTTTGGCGATGTTGAATTTACTGACATTAGGGTGATATTGGGATCTGGTGGGTAAAGAATGTACACGAAAAAAACTGGTCGCACATAACCAAGCATAGCTCGGTTAATCATAACATTAAAATAAAAATCGGTAGACACTTAAAAAGCTGGAAGCATTTTCCACCTTACTGCATCATTTCTTTTTAGTAACAAAAATCAGTGTAGAAACGAGGACCAAGGAAGAAATCGATCGCGAGTTAATATTGCGCAAAAAGCTGGAAAATCCCAGCATGTTCCATAACGGCATCGCAAAAAAGCTAAAATTTCCAAAGTCTACCGTTACTTATGTGCTTAAAAAATACAATGAATGTTTATCTTTAAAAAGGAACCCTGGTAGTGGCAGAAAAAAA
>NW_023458561.1:3173086-3188634 GCF_013731165.1 Rhagoletis pomonella | reverse complement strand
ATCTACCTATTGAGTACCGCAAACACTGCAAAAACTAAAAAGACGTACCTAACAAAAGAAAGAGGTAGTTAACAAGGAGTATAAATACGAGCAACCAACAAAAATTATGCAGAACGAAAAATGACACTGAAGATGGCACAACGCCGAAACCGGTTTGTCTCCAAACCAAATTTGACAAGGGATGACGAAAATTCGTTACATAATACATAATATATAAATCCTCTTTTGGATAAAATCAAAGTTTTAAGACACTTCAATGCTGGAGATTTTTAAATTAGTCAAATTGAAATAATGCCCCCGGTTTTTTTGTCCCATGCGAATGCCTTAGTTTTTTGCAATTACCTTGCAACGAAAACTTGCCCAAAATCAAGTTTAGCACCAATCACACACTAGGGAGGCAAAAATATCACAGCTAAACGACCAAACACACAAACTTAATTTTGGCCTCTATATGTTATAGTGAACCAATTTCGATGATTTTCATAAATAGTTAAGGTAATACCGAAAAACTGTCACGTGCCAAATTTTAGTAGAATAACTTTAAAACTGAAGGAATTATTACCAAAAATGTTAAAATTAGCTCATTTTTAAGTACCGTTATCTCAAAAACTGGAGCTTATCTGGAAAAACGCGGGGCGCCATTAAATTAAGATGATCCCAATTAAGAAAGATCAGCTATCAAAACCTTTGCTCAGAAAAACAGTTCAAAACCTGATCACAGTGTTATAAGCGACGAAAATTTCACCGTAAGAGTTCTAAAACTTCCCTCCTAAATATCTCAAAATTTTGACGTGATACGGATTTTCTGAAAACGGCATCGCAATCTAGGGGCCAAAATTAAGTTTACGTGTTTGGTCGTTGAGCTGTGATATTTCAAAAGTTTAAAATTTACCTACAGGGCCTATTACGATGGTCAAGTTCGAGATGATGGAAATTCCCTTATTTAGGCTATATCGCGTTGATTATTTTCTATTTGAAATGTGTTTATATTTAATAATTGATATTTGTCTTTGCTTAATTAATATGTGAATGCTAAGCTCAAATTTTTTTTTCAGGATTATCCACCACAACTCGACTTTACAACGCCTCCATTACCCATGACTCAACTTCATCCTATATCGCAAGCATCTATTATTAGTGGTAACGCTTTGATTGGGTCTATTGGTGGTGGAAGTGGCACACTTCGCCGAGGTATAATGCGAGGAATCGTGGGTATGCCACCCCCTGACGTTACTCAGCTTACAAGTACGAGTATGGCTGGTACAAGTAACATCCAAATGCTTCATGAGTTGCATCCAATAAATATCTCGAATAATTCCTGTTCTACGCAAACAACAAGCATAACAGGTAACGGAAGCATGATGTCAACTATCCCAAGCAGTACTACCAAACAACCTCAAAGCATTCTTAAGGATCCAAACAGAAGTAAACCGCAACAGCAACTTTTAAGTGCTAACCTTGTTGGTGTGGGTGTGCCCACAGCTTCTGGTAGCCTTCAAATTCTGAATATTCCCACGTCTGCAGGCATCAGTGGAAATCTACTAATGACCACCAACGGAACTTATGATCCAGCAAATCTTAGTACTTTTAACGCTACCACAGGTACGGGTTTGGCTTACACTGATGCTGATGGCCATTTGGTATAGCTGTAGGAGTACACGGGGTCACCGATGGAAGCTGCGATAGCCTTAATCAATGCCTCTTTGGCTCCCGCTGCTACCATTATCAACTCGAATACTACACGCTACTGAAAAACAAATAATACTCGTACAATTGAGCAGGTCAAAGTGAGCAAATATTTCAGAAAATAGTTTAAATAGCCAAGAGAAAAAGATACTGAGTTTACTTCTAAGGTTAGCTTTAAGATTAAATTAAGATTAGTGGGCATCAATCTTAACGATCTGATGCTGTATGCTGTATAGCAAGTACCAAATTAATTATCATTTTACATTTGCCGGATCTAAAAGTGCAACTCTTCTAGTTTTCTTTTTGACAAAATACTTATTTTTTATTTTTTTTCTCTAGAGAAAAGGTAGACTACATACATAAAATAAAGGCTGCATTTCTTTATTCATTCTGAACGTTTGGAATAAACTTTTTTGTTTACTTCTTCTTTAGAACGGTTCTAATGATATGTTAACGTATATTTCAAACGCATTCTCTTTATACTGGCTGTGAAATGGGATTATCTGGAATGTATAAAGAAACGCAGCCAAAGAGTTGAGTCTATATATATATACCAGTGTCGCTAACAGAAGTACGGTAAAATTATGCATATGCCATTTTATTATACATATTAATTGAATATTTTCAATGTAATTTATAATATGCTCATAGAAATTCAACAGTGCATAATGCATACAAATTGTATGCACATTTTTCGATTCGGCTCGTTTTTCGCTAGGCCATTTATCGCTTAGCAAGAATTATATTAATTTAAAATTTTCATAGTAATTCATCAGAGCTGCTTAGCTCTAAATAGAGTGATATGAGTGCATCCAAATAAAAACGGAAATATTAGAAGAATTTTCAATTGTACATTAGTTACACGGTGTTACAAAATAAAAAAAATGCGCGAACTTTTTAAGTGACCTAGTACAGGTCGTAGAGCTGGCAGTAATTCACGAAACTATTTTCAAAATTTTTCTAACACCCTTAAATTCTCAACTTATTCTTAAAAAACCATTTTCGCATGACTTGCGACACTAAAAAATTTTCAGTTTGGTTATTTTTTAATAAATTTTAAGTTTTTATATGGCTTAAGAAAGAAGAATATTTGTACTAAATATTCTCTCCGAAGTAATAAATAAAGGATACTATTTTCTTTGGAATTTTGGCAAAAAATGTTTTAGAAGTGGAAAAAATTATAAAAATTGGTGTAAATTTTGAATTTTTCCAAAAATTTTCCAAATATTTACAATTTCATCACAAAACTTATTATTTTAAAGAGCATGAATATTCTTCTTTCCAAGGTCTTCTAAAAACTAAAAATTGGGTAAGAATTAGCCGAGCTAAAAATTTTTTGCACGAGAATTCCTGTAAAAATGCTTTTTTTTTTAGAATAAGCCGATAATTTGAGGATGTTAGGAAAATTATAGACACACTTTCTTGAACGACCTGTACTAGGTCACTCAAAAAGTTCATGGTCAATGTAACACTGAGTAATTCAAAACATTGTTTATATATGCGCTTATGAGAAATACATATCGTCGTTTAAAGTACAAAACCGCGTATCGTCATTCTGCAAAACCGCGTAACTGACATTAGCTGCCAAAAATTGGATTTGCTCACACAGGCTTTTGGCCCAATCCTTTTCCATTCGTCCTGAAATATACTAGCCAGAAATGCGATTTCTTTATAAAAACGAGAATAATTTTGAAATATGAATGTTTTTACTCTCTAGAAAATAATTTATGCAACCTCACATACACGGTTTTGCATTATCATGATACGCGATTTTGCATTTTCCTGATACGCGGTTTTGTACTTTAAACGACGAGATATTCTCATGTATGACAATTCTGTTCTTGATTTCTCCGGATTGATTTAGGGGTTTCCTTTATTAACAAAATTTTTTGGTAGATATATATGGGCAAATCTAAAAAACAGGTAACCTTTGTGTTATTTACCCTTTACTTTCATTGTTGTTAACTATATCAAGCTGGTTTCTTTTGGATATAATTCATAGACGTATACTTGAAGCCTCACAAAAACGTTTAATCAATTTGTTGCATAACTTTTGAGCTATAGATCTTTTAATTTAGAAAAATATTAAGAATAAGTGAATTTTTTTAAGTAATTTTTAATAGGTGAAAAATTAATTATGTCATAACTTTTGAAGCACACCATATACTGGTTTGAAATTTTATGTGCAATTAGTACTTATGTATGTGTACACTTCATATGTAGTTGATAACTAAAGTGTGCTTTAAAAAATAACTAAATGGCAAGTAACGAAAAGTGTGTAACTCTACTTTTCACAATTGTTTAAAATTTTCGGTTTATCGCGTATAGTTTTTGAGGCATTTCATTTTAAGTATGCATTGCATTATACAAGAATACGAATTACGAATAATTTGACTCATCTTAACTGAAGGCACATTTGAAAAATACGTCGAAACGATCTAAATTTTTTTGTAACTACTAGTCCTTATAATGTTACGTATACCTATAAAAAACTTCAAAAGAAATTTTCTCTAGAAGTCTGCAAAAACCCTGATTTAATGATGCTTCTTCTTGTAGTCACAATATTTCGTGCGTGGTATCAAATCAACTTTTTTCGGCAAAGGGTCTGATTGTTGCTCTTAGCGTTTTCTTTTCTCGAAATAATGTTGTATTTATTCTGCTCTGCGTCAGGGCTGTCAAGATTTCGTGATCTTTTCTCAACATCTTTACATGCCTATTGCACGCTCTTTGCACTCTGATAATTTTGCCATATGAGAAGGTGACTTTTTTCTGGAAAAGAAAACGCCATTAATTGGAGCCTTCTGAATTCAATGGCGTCCTCAGTTTTGCCCGATCAGCTCCACAATTGTGTGCAAAATTTTAGTAAAATAACTTTGAAACTAAGGGAGTTATTTATAAATAATTAAAATTTATTCAAATTTTCAACTACCGTTATCTCGAAAACCAATCATGTAAAATGAGGTATGCAATTGAATTTAGAACGTCCCAATTAAGTGACATCAACTTTCAAAATCTTTGCTCAAAATTTACCACTTGCACAGCGTAATTTGAACTCATCTTATTCTTTTGTTTTCTATTTCAGCACTTGATGAAAATGAATTACACTTATATTTTCCGATTTATTAAGAGACTACGAACATAATCATATATTAAACATAGGTGTGCCCACAAACTAAAAATTTAACTTTTTGTTTTGAAAGTGTACCTGTTTTTGAGATTTGCCCTTATCCTAAAATTAAGCGATTTGTTCCTCCCATCAAGCGTTCTTTTAAACAATGTTCGTGGTATTGCCTGGATGCATTCTATTCTTGTTTTTTAACGAAAATAAATTCAATCGTTAACGCTGAAGCTGTAGCATGCATTTAGGCACTATATGTTAATAGTGAGCTGGCAATGGCATGCAACAACAAATTTTCGTTGATTTATTTTGTTTATATGTTAACGATTGATGATTTATTTGGTTTCAACGTTAATGATTGAGTTTTGTTTCGTTACTTTAGCTCTGAAACGTAACGAAATTATTTTGATAAAATATATTTGCGCATCAACAGAACGAAATCGATTCATATATGTAGTTTGTTGAGCATATTTGCTAAGAATAATTTCACTCTCCTTAAAGTTCCAAGAAACAATTGCGCTTGATCCCACTTTATCAAATGCCAACCAAATTCGACATGAATCTTTCAGGATAAGTGTGTTTCACATTCTTTAAATAGATACATATACTTACATATGCATATGTGCATTAGGCAGATCGAAAAATACACAGAAAAATCACCTTTTTACGAATTTGGGGGTGGCACAAAAAATTAGATCGCCATTTTCTACATTGAAACCGATTGATATTTAATCGCCCCGCCGGGGCTTTGAAGTTTTTCATATATTTTATATGGGGAAAACAAATTTTTTCGTTGAATTGCTAAAAAATCGTTAAAAATTAATAGTGTTTGATCAAATGAGAATATATCCCTTCAGAAAACTCCAAAACATAAAATTATGGTAAATATTTAACTCTAAAATGTTACCGTCGACTTTTTCATTTAGCGCGTGATGTGGTAGCCATTGCTTTTGGTACTACCCATAGTTTAGTACCTTTCTGCTTTCCGAAAAAATCATCCGTTTTCGACTTTGTGCTCTTCGTTAATAACTTTGTTACCGCTGGCTAGTTTCTCAAGGATATCTGAAATATCTTGATGCTTGCATGCTGGGTGACGAGTAATAATGGCATTGGAATTAATGCCCATTGGCGTAAATTCCCTTTGGTAATTGAATTAATGGCAATGAAATTAGCATAAAAGCCAAAAGTGGGTTAAATTCAATTGACAAGACACGTCGGAACTGTTTCACCCCCTGAAGTGAAACAAAGGTAGAAAAACTAATTTTGTTTGCATAGCAGTTAAATACCGGCAAATCAGCTGCCCTTGATAGTAGTTGGTTGAATAAGGAAAATGAATTAGCAACAATAAAAATATTAAAAACTAACTTTGTTATTTAAAATTAAAATCATAAAATGAACCTGTGGTGTAGTGGTTAGCAGTGCGTGCTAGAGATGGGCGATCTCGTGACTTTGAGAAACAACGTTATTTGTGACTGTGACTTTGCAGATTTTCATCCGTGACCGTGACAAAAGCGTGACAAAAAAGTCTTAAACAGGAATCTTTTACCGAGTGAACTAAGGATATTATTGTTTTGGTCATTCACACTCGTTTTTAATGGTGGGAAATTCGAATATCAAACAACATTAATCAGATTTTAGTCTTAAATAACTGGTAACAGTTTCTCGATATGTAATTGCGATTGCTACATACTTTATCGCAGAGTTCATAGCAGCTCCTGCGACTGTTACTGCTATTGTGGAAAGCGCAGTCCTACTACAAAAATATCATTGCGACTGTATCTTTGGCACCATGACTTTGGAGTAACCGTGACAAGGTCACAGGTACGCAAATATCTGCCACCTCTAGTGCGCGCTACCACTACGCAGGGCCTGGGTTGAAGCTCGTTTCAACCCAATATCAAAAAATAAAGACCAAAAAATTGCTCTTCTAGTAGCGGTCGCCCCAGGCAATGGCAAACCTCCGAGTTGATTTGTGCCATGAAAAACAGCTTGTCATAAAAATACGATCGCCGTTCGGAGTCGGCGTCAAACTGTAGGTCCCTTCCCTTTGTGTGACAACATTAAGGCGCACGCCACAAATCGGAGGACAAGCTCGGAATTAATGTCAATGATATTAGCACAGAAGCTTAGGTACCTAACCCGCTTAAGTAACCAACATTTTTGGGCACCGTGAATATTTTAATGTAATCTGAAGAAAATCCCTCCCTTAAGTACTTCCCCGCTTATTTACCCAACCCGCCTAAGTACGTAAATTTTTGGTATTCCATTTACCATTTTACTTATAATTTTCCCCTTTCAAATGCTTCCGCAACACGTTCGGCAAAAATCTTCTCAAAGTTCAATGGTAATTTTTAGCCACTTGAAACTTGCCAATTATTACACAAAACTTGAATGGCCTATAAACACTTCTGAGAAAAAAGTTTGAAATTTTGATGATGAGCTGTTTGCAGCTCTCAATAAAAATCACAATAAATATTTTTCATTATTTCTGTTGGTTGAAAAAATACCTTGCTTTTTAGCTTGTTTCCAGCTCTCAAAAAAAACGAAAAATTCATATAAAATGAAAAAGAATGGAAAAGAAATTTTCTTCTATCAAAATTTCTTAAATCAGTTTACAGCTCTCAAGAAAAAAATGCTCGTATATTTACAGCAGCAAAGTCAAATTGTTTCTTAAAGCAACAGAAATAATGAAAAATATTTCTTATGATTTTCCTGGATAGCTGGATTCTAAGCTTTTGCTGTACATTTTCTTGAAGAAATAAATAACCTAAATTTTTTCTTGAGAGCTGTAACTTGATTTAAGAAAATTTGTTAGTAGAAAATTTATTTTCCATTTCTTGTGCGTTATTTTATATGAATCTTCTTTTTTCTTGAGAGCTGCAAACAGCCCTTTATATGGTGTTTGTTAGGGAATGAACTGTGTTTTAATTGAAAAATCTTAAAAATTAATAAATAAACATGAGTGGCAAAAACATCATTTTAAATTTGGTCCGAAACGATAGATATGTCCAACACTATATGTATACGTGTAATAAGGTCAGCGGAAATAACGTCCATGGACACTATTTCTTATCTTCCATAGAGAATACTACCATTTTGAAAGCGAAGTAAAATCCACGGCCGTTATTTATTTTTCAAAAAAATATTAACAAAGTCCTTCTTGCTAAAAAAATATTGACTAAATCCGCTTTTTACTCGTTTAATAAACATTTTTGTATGCTTTCACAACTATTCAGAGACAAAGAACTCAAGTTTCTTGTGTCCTTATTTCACGCGCAAACAATCGTGCTACAATTTTTCATGTAATACACTGCATTATATCTAATGGAGTTTTATATTTATAAATTAAACATTTGTTCTTTTTAACGTACATATTTGCTTGTAATTCTTATATAAATGAATTAACCCTTAATTAGGGTTGAAAAAAATGTCTTGGGGTGTTTGTAGCGTGCTCGCGCGTGAATTAATCACGGTCAGAACATCGGCGTTTACACATGTGTCGCTACTCTCTTAAGTCCTGACCCCATGGATTTTTTGGCAGAGCTAAGTTTTTATTTTGGTATCTAACTTTGAAATATAATAAAGAGCTTTAATATTTATGACAATACCCATTTCGTTTTATTTATTTAGTCACGGCTAAAACGTCGTCGCGTACACATGTGTCGCTACTCTCTTGAGTGCTGACCCCATGCGACCACTTATGTAAATTTTTTGGCGGGCTTAAGTTTTTAATATTATTATTTTTTTAATTCGAAATTATGTTTTTGTTTTTTTTTACGTTAACGATAATAGAGTACTTTAATACTTTTGATAATACACACTTCATATTTTTATTTCCAAAATTCTTTTTTCAACACTTTTATTGGGGTCACTCGGCACCCCATGCGACTAATTGTGTGATTTTATTTATGCGTCTAATTAAGGGTTAATAAATGCTTACTATTTCTGCTACTAAAAGGCGTATTAACGTCTTTGTTTTTTGTAGGTTTGGATTGTTGGTAATATTTTTGATGAAGTCAACACACTTTCATTTTGTGAATCGCAGTCTAAGTAACTGAATTTATGTTTCTAACATTACTTCACCTTTAGGGTGAATAAATTCCGAAGTGGGTTAATGTAAGTTGACATTAACACATTTTTGGCTTTTGTGCAAATGCCATTGACACTTAATTTCTTACAAAAACTAATTTATGTCCATTGATATTAATTCCAATGACATTATTACATGTCACCAAATATTTCTGTGACCTCCGAATTGTATGTCAATGACATAATTGCCGCACTTCTTCTGACATTAACTCACTTTTGGCTTGTGTGCTAATGTCATTGACATTAATTCCCTTGCAATGTGAATTGATATTAATTCCAATGACATTATTGGACGTCACCGTTTTTATCATGATCAAAAACGTTAAAATCAAATAATAATTATTTCAGTTGAACGAAAAATAAACTCAATAATAATAATTATTTTTAAAGGTAATAAATAAAAAGCATAAAATAATGATTGAAAGATGATTTTAATTACATATTTTACTTGTTTGCGGCCCCTGGTTTCATATATCTCTACACTAAGGTCAAGAGCTCTACCATGAAAACTTCCAGAAATATGCAGTACGAAAAATTCAGTTTGTAAGTTAGGTGTCGCACTCCCTTTTTCAATAACCTACATTTTTTCAGGAGAATGGGATTGATTTCATATACATATCGGCCCCTAACCGCCAAAATAATACAAGCGAAATTTTTTTCAAAATTTTCTTTTTGATGCAGAAATTCATCTAGATGCTCTAGGAATATGTTTTGAAAAAAAATATATATATAAAATATATTTTGAAAAAAAATTCGTTTGTATTATTTTGGCGGTTAGGGCTCGACATACCCATACAAAATTCTCTTACTCTATCATGCAGGTGACAGGTGACAAAATCGACGGAAATAAGGTCAATTGACACTACTTCGCATACTGGCGCGAAATAAAATCAATTTCAAACATTCAATTTGCGTAGCTTCGCGGCGGCCCGCGTATTCCAGCTCTTTTTGCTGTTGGTTTTTCGCATCGTGTTTTTATTATGTTCGTAATTTAAATTTTTTTAATAAAATATTAATTCTTGGTTTAATCATATTCTATAAAACTAATGGGCTTAGGCCGGAAAATAGTGAATTAGTAAATAACCGCGACTCTAATGTATGTACATGAATATATACTCAATGATTAAGATTTGCCAAAAGCTGACTGAAGTTAAGTAAAACGATTGACACTGACATAACCCAAAAGTGTTTATTAAAACTAGACAACTAATAAACAATATGTACATAAATAAGTGGAAACTTATAAGTAATGCTGCACAATTTTTGTGAGGCTGGAATACACTTACATATGTACATACATAGTGTACATATAGATGAAAACATTAATTACTTACTTACAAACATTAATTTTCTAGAGTTGAAGAAGGAACAAATCATGTTAATTAATAATTAAGATATGGCATAATGAGGTTCAAAATAGTTTAAACACTAAGGTAAATAAAATAGTCAATTTTGTATGTACATATATGCATTTAGGCGGAAACATCTCCGTTGATGTATCTTTGCAAGAAATACATTTTTTCTAAAAATTCGGACTACATGCATATGTATGTGCATAAGTATATATAGATTGCGTTCATAAACTAAAGTACGATTCTTATACATAATTTAAAAGGAAGTGTTGACAATCGTGGCTGACTTTCTCAACGTCAGTTGCATTGCATGCATATTAACATCTATAGTGTTCCATAGCGCCGAACTATAAAATGAAAAGTTAACAAAACGTTCCACTACAGTAGGGATGCAAGTCAAAAAAATACATCGATGTTTTTTTCGATTCGATACATCGAAATATAGTATCGATGGATATCGATGTATCGTATGAAAACATCGATATTTTCGATGCATCGAATGAAAACATCAACAGTTTATTACAATTAAAAATATACAACAAGGAAATGAAACAATCGTAACTTCGATGATTGTATAACTCACAGTGAAATGTATTAATTAATTTAAAGAGTTTTCTCTGTTCTTTTGAATTTTTGGAGGGTACGGAATTGGCGACAATTGTTAAATGTTTATAAGCATAATGAAATATTCGTGCGATTCATAAAACGTTGCAAAGTGGCATTTTTGGCGAAATGGCAATGTTGCGAACAAAATTGTATGAACGACCTATCGCAACTCCGGATTCAATTGTAAAATTTTTTAAAAATGCCGCGCGTTAGAGAAAATGAAAAGTTTTTACAATTATATTTCGAAGCAGCCTTAACTGATACTTTTGATGACAATAAAAAAACATGTGTTTCGCGACTTTAACTTTACAATGATTGCCAGCTCAAATACTATGGCAATGTCGCAATTTTGTCCCATACAAAAGTAATCAGCAGCGTAATATTAAGTGTGCCAGCTAGCAATGACATTCTAATTCGGTACACATATTTGGCAATTTATTATCATATCTTTTTTTATTTGACTTTTATGTTAACCCTTTTGAGTGAGGAATTATGAAGTTTTTTGATTTGAGTAAAAAATTACAAAAAAATGCCAATAAATTCTTGCCGCTTGTGCAAAAGCACACTTAACGTTGCAGTACTGGTGTTTTCAGTCCATCAGGATAGGGATCTAAGCCGAAATCGGGCAACAAAACCAAAAAAAAATTACGAAACTAAAATTTTGCTTTGAAATAAGCTTACATAACACTGGCTGGCACACTTTATATTATTTGACTATGTTGGTCCAAATTTCCAAATGGTTTTAAGGTGTCAATATCTTATCAATTAATATCATATTGTAGATGGTATTTTGGCACTAAACGTTTCTACTAAAAAAGTAGCAATTTATTAGTGCAATAACATTTTGGATAATACTAATAAAATATATGTATATTCTAATAGTGCATAAATAGTGAAAATCCACATTTAGAATAGTTGCTAAAGCGAAGAGTTTGGAAGCATACAAAATAATTTTAGTCTCTACACACAAAAGTCGATGCATCGAAAAAAATACATCGATATATCGATGTATATCAGAAAGTCCAAAACATCGGGTTTATTCGATACATCGAATAGAAAACATCGATGTTTCCGATCCATCGATGTTTTTTTTGCATCCCTACACTACAGCATTGAAGCATTGCTGGCAAGTTGATGTTTGCATATGTGTGTATGTAAGTGCGTGCAAATAGGGAAAATAACCGCTTGGCTGCGAGACAACATTATGAGTATTCTCTAAGGACCATTTTCACGACCCCATTCATATAACATTGAGTAGGTAATCGATAACAATATTTAGCGGGGAATCACAAGAACGATAGAATACAAGATTGCGCATTCCCGCAGAATGACATTTGTGGCAATGGGTAAACAAAGAATATGGCGAAGAACAATGAGTTGACAGTTGTGAATTTGCAGTGAGAAAACGTGTTTTCTTCTCGATTCACCAATTTCTCAAGCCATCTGTGAATATAGCAAATTAAGCACTACGTTAAATGTGTTCAAAAGAATAGGTCTTATTAATTAACTATTTAGAATTTTTGCGTTTGTATTGCAGGTGCCGAAAAAGTGATAATATCTTGTCGCAGCGCATGTTTTCCTGCAGAAAGTGGTCGATGCTTGCTTACCTCCGATTTTAATTTGTAATTTGTGGTATTTCAACGTTTTCAACTTAACATGTCGTGTTTAAAAGTGGTGCGTAAAGTGTTTCATGCATATTACGCTGGTGTTTAAATTGTATGGGTTCTCCTGCCGGCAGAGTTCTACCCACTTTCTGGCCAAGGCATCGTCGCGGGGAAACAAAAAAAAAACTGCATTTGGGGGCTTTACCCCTACGGCTTCTGCAATTCAACACACGACACGACATTTTTATAAAGTTTTTATTACAAATAAAACGTTTTTTACTTCAGAACGCACGAATTATTTCGATTTTTCACTTGAAAGTACACAATACGTTTGCAATACGTTTGCACTTGTTTCTAAACAAAAAGTTTGTTTACGTATTACTATACATGTCAAAGTCGGCAAAACCAAAGTAGCGGTTTCGGGAATGCGCCACCTTCAGTTCATTCCACCATGGGGGAATCAGTGTTAACCAGAGATGGTGAAAGCGGCCCTGAGTCTTACAAACCACTGAACGGTGCAGGGATTGCTCAGTAGAACCGGTTTTCCTATGAGCAAACTTCGCTAACCGTGCAATCCTGTCTCATGCAAGGGTTTTGAAAGACTTATTGTACTTATATGTATATTAGTATAAAGCAATAGAAT
This sequence comes from Rhagoletis pomonella, assembly GCF_013731165.1. NCBI lineage: Eukaryota > Metazoa > Arthropoda > Insecta > Diptera > Tephritidae > Rhagoletis > Rhagoletis pomonella. Next base: position 3,175,536 of record NW_023458561.1, on the reverse strand, counting down.
CGTTGTGTTGTTGTGCCTTTATACAGTAGTTAAACTGCATCACTACAGGGCATACTTCATATGTGTGTACGTTTAGAAAGCCAGCATATTATGATTGAATATTTTTTTAAACTTATGTGTATTGTACAGACATTTTCTGCTCAACTAAATAAGTTAGTTACATTTTGACCTGTTTTGGCTACTCTTTATTGTTTCTTTAATATTTAATAATTTTAAACAAAAGTCTAGCTCATGGTACCCTCGCTACATGACATACACATTAATGTAAGCTGATCAACCGTCCTCCTTTGAGGAGGATTGTCCTCACGTGTATTTAGAAAACGCGTTATTTCACATCCAAGTACATTCAAAAATAACACAGGCCTGTGTGATTTTCCCCTTAGAAATGTATTTCATGATTACGATTACAGTAATCTTAGTCCTTAAATTTTTAAGATTACAATTATTATAATCATAATGGTAAAATTTATGATTACATTTAAAGTAATCGTAATCGTATATAATTTAAGGATAACAATTAAGCAATCGTGATTTAAGAAAACTGTTAAATTTTTTCGAAATGTTTAATTTTTTTTAACTCAAATGAGAAAAAATTGTATGTTCTACTTCAAAATTAACCACTATTTTATGAAGTGTAATGGAGCCAGTGTTGCCAACGACATATTTTCGAGTAAAAAATCCAGGTTTTTATAAAAACCCGCTAGAAAAGTTAAATTCCACAAAATAAAAGCTGAAAAATAAACAGGTTTATATGAATATAATTTTAATCAAATTTATTTGAAACACTTCTTGAAATTAAAACTGACAACACTGGATCACAAATTTTAGTTTAGTTTTTGTTCTGCAGATGCCACTATCCAATTTCTATGTAGAACTGCTCGGTGATTCCGAAAATCGAGTTAATTCTTTTTTCTATGGATACGTATTTTCAAATTACCGTTATTCAGCTCAAAACAAAAAGTGGTTCCACTTAATCACGTATATCTTATGAACCAACTTAACAATCTTAAAAGGAGATGCGTCAAATCGAAGCTAAGTTCTCCATAATCCACATATACGTCAGTTTCCGAAAGGACTGATAGTTTCTGAAAAATTAATTAATCATTCCAGTTTGTTTTTTTTTTATGAAAAACAGAAGAAAAACTTTAAAAATAAAAGAACAGGCTTTAGCACAAATGCAAAAATTTGGCACAGAACCTGTTATTTTTTAAATTTTTCTTCTGTTATGGTTTGACTTTTTTTTCATTTTTTCATTAAAAAACAAAAAAAAATTGAATGATTAATTAATTTGTCAGAAACTATAAGCCCTATCGGAAAGTGATGTATATACGATTTATGGTGAATTTTATTAGCTCTCATTTGCCGTATTTTATATTAAGATTTTTTTATTGGTTCGTAAGATATACGCAATTAAAAGAACCACATTTTTTCTTTAAGCTGAAGAACGGTAAATTGAAAATATTTCGAAAACGCCTCCACAGAAAAAAAAATTAACTCCATTTTCGTAATCACTGAACAATTCTATACAGGCATTGGATAGTGGCATCCGCAGAACATTTTTTCTGTAAACTGAATAACGCAGCTGGGACCGAAGTTCAGCAGAAATGAAAAATAAGAATAAAAGTCCATATACATAATTATATATAAGTAAAGTAACGTTGATTTTTGGCGTCTTTTTACGGTGTCACTCATTTTCTTCTTTACAAAATATGTTTGAATTTTTTTATATGGAAGAAAATGAACAAACTGTCAACAAAAAAATGCCAAAAATCAACTGTCTTGTAATTATGGAACTCAATGTATAACTAACTTGTCTGACTTGTGTTTAATGCAACTTTGAATTGTTTTTGCTTTTTTTAACAATGTTAACGTATTCGTTATTTATGTGTGAAAATAATTATAAGACAAATTTTTTGTGTTTTCAATGTGGAGTATTTGTCCTCCTGGAATGCTAAAAAATTCTGGTCACTTTACATTAGTGGGATTTATGAAACGTCGCCAAGTTGTTCCAAATGTTGAAACTTTCTTGCGACATTGCCGTAATATTTGAGCTGGCAATTATTGCAAAGTCAAAGTCGCGAAACACATGTTTTTTTATTGTATTCAAATACTTCAAGAAAAAGTGTATCAGTTAAGGCTGCATCGAAATGTAATTGTAAAAAGTTTCCCTTTTTCTCTAACGCGCGGCATTTTTAAAAAATATTTCATTTACAATTCGGAGTTGCGATAGGTCGTTCATACAACTTTGTTCGCAATTTCGCTAAAAATGCCACCCTGCGACGTTTTATGAATCGCACTATTAAGTATGATGCCACTGGTTCCTGTTTAATTACAAAGGTTGTGCTGAATTTATGTATATGCCTATTTATGTATACTTACTTGGCCAATTGGTATGTTTTCAATGCATACAGTTTTCTCATACCTTCATTTATTAAATTTAACCTCCTGCA
>NW_023458561.1:3171500-3172986 GCF_013731165.1 Rhagoletis pomonella | reverse complement strand
ATGCGAATATGTTAAACAAGAAAATTAACAAAACATAAAACATGTATACATAAATAAGTTAAACAATAAAAGCGGCGTGTTACAAGGTCCTATTTCGAATTTCGAAGTTCCATATCTCGATTTCGGAGGGTAACTTCGAAAAACGGAGAAATTACTTTTTTACTTATGACTCAATCTCTTAAAAAAAATTGGTTTGGTGCAATACCCAGGTGAGTGCTGTACAGTGTAATGATTCCAGTATCTTCAATATCTTATACAGCGAAGTGTAAATTTTTTATACCCGAGCGCACTTGTGCACAAGGGTATATTAATTTTGTTCACATAACGGTTGTTTGTAACAGCCAAAACGAATCGAGATAGATATAGACAAATGTATACATAAATGCTCAGAATGAATAGAGAAATTGATTAAGCCATGTCTGTCTGTCCATTCGTCTGTCCGTCTGTCCGTCCGTCCGTCCGTCCGTGTACACGATAACTCGAGCAAAAATTAAGATATCAACGAAATTTGGTATGTAGGTTTCCGCTAATCCAAGGTAGGTTGGTATTGAAAATGGGCGAAATCGGACTGTAACCGCGCCCACTTCCCATGTAATACGAAAACTTCCAGAAATACGAAAACTGCGATATTTTAGTAACAACTGAAGATAATTCACTCAAAATTGTTATTTACAATAATTTTCAGACGAAAAATTAGAATATTATAAATTTTTGGAAAATGGGCGTAGCCACGCCCACTTATGGTTACATGTGTATATATTGGTAACCGCTGTACCAATTTCTTCCAAACTTGGCACAGTTGTTGGCCTTGATACAGCAAACTAAATGGCCGAAAATTTAAAAAATCGGACTATAACCACGCCCACATCCCATATAACGGTAATTTTCGGTAATACGAAAACTGCGATATTTTAGTAACTACTGAAGATTATTCACTCAAAATTGATATTTACAACAATTTTCAGACGAAAAATAAGAATATTATAAATTTTTGGAAAATGGGCCCACTTATGGTTACATGTGTATAACTTGGTAACCGCTGCACCAATTTCTTCCAAACTTGGCACAGTTGTTGGCCTTGGTGCAGCATACTAAATGTCCGAAAATTTTTAAAATCGGACCATAACCCCGCCTACATCCCATATAACGGTAATTTAGAGAAATACAAAATCTTTGATAAATCAGTAAATATTAAAGCTAATTTATTCAAAATTGATGATTGCAAACAATTCTTCACCAAGAAATACGTTTATGATAAAATTTTGGAAAAAGGGCGTGGCACCGCCCACTTATGATCACATATATGTATCTCGGTAACCGTTCTACCAATTTGTACCAAACTCGGTATGGTTATTGTGCTTGCCACATAAAAGAAAATTATTGAAAATTATTGAAATCGGACTAAAATTACGGCCGCTTTTCATATAACGGCAAATTTCAGAAATGCTTGAAACTGCAATATTTCGAAATTTAAGGACGCTAATTT
>NW_023458561.1:3159573-3171400 GCF_013731165.1 Rhagoletis pomonella | reverse complement strand
CCCGGCTTACCATCTAGCGGTAGGTTTCGGAACGGTGAAAAAACATATATTTAATACTTGCGCCGGGTATTTAATGTTCGGCTCCGCCCGAACTTAGACTTTCTTACTTGTTTTTATATAAAACTAGTAAAGTTAGAAGGACGAAATTCGATTATTCTAGTTACATATATTCTAGTTTATTATTCTAGTTTACATATATTTGACATATATTTTTTCAAAAATAAATATTGGAAATTTTCAAGGATATTCAAGGATAAAGTTTTAAAAGGACATTTCCAACACTCATTCGTCCTGGTGCACCAAAAAATATATATATTTTTTTCAATTCTACAAAATTTTTCCTTTTAACTGGTTAACTGTTACTCTACAATGCACTTAATCTTTTAAATAATTTTTCTATTCAACCATATCCTAGAAATTTCGACCGCTGTGGTGTAGTGGTAAGCAGTGCGCGCTTTCACTCATCAGCACCGGGGTTCAAACCCTGGTCAAAGCAACATCGCAAAAAAAAAAACAAGGTTTTTTCTTAACAGCGGTCGTCCCTCGGCAGGCAATGGTAGACCTCCGAGTGTATATCTGCCATGAAAAACAGCTTCTCATAAAAATACAATCGCCGTTCGGAGTCCGCGTAAAACTGTAGGTCCCTCCGCTTTGTGTGACAACATAAAGGCGCAAGCCACAAGTCGGAGGAGGAGCTCGGCCAAACACTAACATATATATAAGCGCCAATCCACTATTATTATTATTATCCTAGAAATTTCAAAGTCCTTTAAAAAAAATCCTGACGTCAGAGAGAAAAATTAAAAACGCAGTTATACTGTATTTGGCTCCTAGTTGTGTAAATATATTGATTTTTTCGTGTGTTTTAAAAATTCTTGGTTTTTGTCGCACGGTGTTATTAATTCTGTGATGAATTGTCCCTGAAATGAAATGGTCATATAATGAATAATGCTGTGATAAATTGCCCCTGTGATGAAATGGATATATAATGAATATTGCTGTGATGAATTGTCCCCCTGATGAAATGGTCATATAATGAATATTGCTGTGATGAATTGTCCCTGTGATGAGTTTTTGTAATAAGATCTGCCATAATATAACACCACCGTAACAAGTAGAGGCAATACCCTATTTTTCGCCCTCAATATTGAAGCGTCACTATCATTTAGATCTTTAAGATAGGTTTGAAATTCCTTAAAATGTACATCTATACATAGTATAAAGGAAAGTCGAGATTCTTTGTACGTGGTAATCTCAAAAACTACTGAACGGATTTTGACGTGATTTTCTCTAATGTACTCTATATCGACAGGATATGGATCTTTTTTTACTTAGGATTTTAATAGGGTTGCTGCCACCTGCCTAAAAAACTATAAGATCCGCACCATTCATTGGATTACAAAAGATAAGGCGTCAAATGAAAGGGATTGGCTTCTAGAAAAGCACTAATATTTTTCTCAGTGGGTTGCCACCTGTTAATAAAATTACCATATTCAAGCATAATAAGCGTAGGCATCAGTTCTGTACCCTTACTGTCAAACGAAAAGACTTAAGCCTCTGGATGTGTAATAATGTCTTATTTTTCTGAGTAGGGTTGGCATCTGTTTAAAAATTATAAGATCTTCACCTTTCGTTGGATAAAAAAATAAAATACCAAATGAAAGTGCATGGCCTTCGCATGTTCAAAATCTTTAAGTTTTTTTAGTAGGGTTGCCACCTATTTAAAATTACTATCTTCTATACATAGTATAAAGAAAAGGCGAGATATTTTAACCACACTACTGAACGATTTAGACAAGATTTTTTATATAATAAACGAAGTACATGATGACATATGATTTCTTTCTCCAAATACGTAAATGTACATACATATGCATACATGCAGCGCGTGGCAGAGCCTCGCGCATCCATGGCCGGCTAGTAGACAATAATATTTTGCCGCCGCTAACCAGGTTCCCCATCTCGCTAATATTGGCTCTGGCAGAAGAGCGATATTGGGATACATGTTCTTAAAAGCTTCAACGCGCAAAGCAGATTTTAAAAATATTTTATCTAATTCGACATTAAAACGTCAACATCACTAAAGCGAGCTCTTACATCTTTGGCTACTCGGTGCATTGCGTGCCAAACAAGTAACGTGTAGTAACTTTGGTAAAATACCTTCAGCGCCTTTGCTGATTATACCATATCGAGCCCTATCCGCTAAAAAAACGTAAGCGATATATTTTTCAAAATATTTATTTTTGTTGCTGAAATGCCTGTAGAGCATCTAGACGCAATTGTGAATCAAAAAGAAAATTTTGAAAAAAAAGATCGCCTGGGTTTTTTGGCGGTTAGGGCTCGCCATATGCGCTGCGTCAGTGACATTAAAATAATTTTCGACGAAATCAGTACCCAATAGTTGCATGGAATCATCAAATGCTCTTGCAAATGTGGAGTGAATCGTCCGGCGTTTAATAAAAAATGCAATTAAATATGCTTTTTTAACAAAATATGCATTAAAGGCAAAATATGTAAGAATATGCACAAACAAATCGATGTCTTCTTAACACAAAACTCTTGATTCGCAACATTTGTTAATCTTTAATACAGTGTTCTTTATTATCAAAACTTTGAGTTCGAGTGCAAAACTGTAGCTTCATTAGTCGATATGATGAAGCTTCTGTATATGAGTATACATTAGGGTGGTCCAAAAAGGGTAAAGTCGGAATTGTAATGCTCTCAAACCCTAGGATTGTTCCATATCGAAAATAAAGTATACCCCTATTTTTTTATTTTGAAATCAATAAATATTTAGAGGTCGCTCAAAGTTTTGCATGTAGAAATGGTATAGAATTCTTGAAAGGCAATATTTTTCCATCGTAAAACTCTGGTTCTATTCAGGAGACTTTAAATAATAATACCCAGTTCTCCATTTAACCATTTTTTAATACTAACGATTTTTATTGGTCGCCCCATGGCATTTTTCGGGGTTTTTGTGGTTTTTTGGCGGACCTATAAATTATAGTTGCAATGAAAAAATGGTGAAATAAACACTTGGTCATTATTACTGGAAATCTCCTGAAGAGAAACAGAGTTTTCCGGTCGAAAAATATTGATTTTCAAGAAGTCTATACCATTTCTCCGAAAAGTTGTTTTTCCCCCATATAAAATACTTGGAACACTTTAGGCGCTTTGAGCGACCTCTAAATATTTTTTGATTTCAAAATAAAAAATTAAGGGTATATTTTTTCGGTATAAAACAATCCTAGGGTGTGAGAACATAACAATTCCGACTTTACTTTTTCACATGCATTTTTGGAACACCCCAGTAAACATATGTATGTAAATGAAATGAAAATGAAATATGTATGTAATATTTAAGCATATAATCTAAGCCATATATGTACGTATGCACATTGTCCTTAAGAATGTATTTTCGGGAATAATGGGTTTAAAGTCCATGAAGTAAAATATTAAGGGACAAATGACAGCCCAATTAAAAAGTAATGGCCTTATTCATAAAAAATAAAGTAGGTTTAAAGAGCTTTATAAAATGACGTTTTCATACATTTTTCAGTTTATAAACCTTTTTTAAAGCTACTTTATTTTTTATGAATAAGGCCATAAATTTAAAATTTCTTAAACTTTATAGAATGTTTCAATAGATAATGCTTTCATATCCCAAAAAGCGCGTGTTTTTGCTTTCTAAAGATAAATTTATATTTTTTGTTTTATCGCCAATATTACTCTTACATTTTTATTATATTATCTTCCTTAAAGCTGTTAAATTATATTTTATACATACTCGCAACTTTAAAAAAATATTTCTTTCTGAGCAGCTGAGAGTGACAATCAACCAGGAAAAACAGCAACTATTGAAATGTATGCTCCCAGCTCTTACAACGATACCGTCACAGGCGAAACTTTATCCAGTGTTTCGGAGAAGAGTGAGTCGTATTCAAATGAAGACAGTCAAACAGAATATACTGTAAGTACTTACCTTAGAACGTAGATCGTATGTGCATACTTACGTAATTTGTATTGACATATCGTCGCTGCGCCAACAAATACAGTTATGTATTTTTTCAGGAGAGCAAAAAGACTGATTACTGGTACCAATAAGCAATATTTTGCAAATGTCGTATTAAAAAAAATTATATTAAAAATATGTTATTGATTTATGAAAAAAATAATATTTTTTTTTTGTCCGATTACGACATGACACATTTGCGTCGCTTTAAAGCACATAGCTGTTTCTATACACGATTTAAATTTGCTTTTGGCGGTATGGAATCGTATGCAATTTGTACATAATACTGCCGTTAGGCCTAGATGCAATGTATAGAAGTTGAGGACTCGATTAGTTAAGATAAGTAATGACAAATGGTCAGAAACGTTTTTATTGGATTTTTGTAATAAAAATTAATGCAAAGTGGTGAGTGGACACATATTTTGTACAAACCATGAAATTGCCAGAGATGCGAAAGCTCGTATATACAAGAAATAATTTCAATATAATTATAATTGAATATTTATTAAATGCTTTCACATTTGTATGCATTAAGCAAATTTGCTTAACATAGTAAATTTTAAAACTAAGTATTTATCGAGGTAGATTATCATAAAACGAATGGAAATCTTTGTGTATATATTTCTTTAACGTTTTAAGGCTGTTGCGTTTAGATTGATCAATTTTTTTTTGGACAATCGTACAATAGCTCCGTTTCGTATCGCTGTAATAACAGAGCTCGCTTTTGTGGCAATGATGTCCAGCAGTCGGTATTAGGGATGTTGCGAATGTGGAATTTTAGACATCCGCGGATGCGAATGCGGATGCGAATATCTAACAGCTAGCATCCGCGGATGAGGATGCGAATGCGGATATCAAGTATTTTTACGAAACAACTAGAATCTAGTATAATGGCGAGATCGTTGTTAAACAGCGCTTACAAGCCAAACTAGATGTGTCAGGTTTTTCTAAAGCTTTTTAAAAAAAATTCTTCGTCTGTAACTTCATCAGCGTCTTTCGATTTTAGTTCTTGTAATTCATTTTTAATACTTTCTTCTGCGACTGGTTCGAAAAATTTGTGCTTATAGCGAGCTAAATAGGTGGATATGAAAAATAAATTATTATTTCCCAAGAATGAAACTTTGCGAAAAAAATTTTGTTTTCAAAGTTGTGGCTGCCAGCCTAATCGGATCAGAATATTGTTATTTTTTTTTTTAAAGCCCCCCGGTGTTTATAAGCATTTGAATCTCAGATAGTTACGTAATTACCTAAAATACCTATAGTTTTTTAATTATTTGAGCATCGATTCTCTTTATAGCTAAACGTTGATCGTTTCTGCTGGCAATCCCTACAGAAGGAGCTTACTCTTTGATTTTAAATAGCAAAGAAGGGACAGTTTTATAAGCTGACCAACCGTCCTCCTCAAACGTGATTCGCCCTCCTCAAAAATTTTGTCCTTCTCTGTCCTCCTTTTGAGCAAAAATGTCCTCCTTGTCCTCCTTTTCAAGTTTTATAGCAGCGATGAAATTTTCAAAAAATTTCGTTCAGAATATTATTATTTCCTAATCGTACACAATCATTAGCTGCATTTTATTGTAAGCGAGCGACAAAAGAACGCTCAACTTGGGTAAAATTTCCTTTTAGCTACTTAAGCAACCCTGTTGGTAGCTGGCAAGAAAATGTGATTAGTTTAACGGGATTTAGACACAAAAGCCAATTTAAATGAGTAATTATGCGAGGTATTTGCGTAATATATACACTCTTTTAAAATATAAGTCACGTATAAAAAGAAGCTAAAATTTCCCTCTCCACTTTCCCATTAACAATTCACAATAGAGCAGTTTTTTCACTTACCAACACGAGCCTTCAGGTCGCGTATTTTTTAACCGACCTGGCTGAGCTCGGATAAATAGCCGAGTTTGTGTTGTTGCTTTGCGTGTATTTCTTCCGTCATTTAAGCGAGTGTTCTTTTGTAGCTCGGTTGCAAAAGAATGCACCTGTTGTATTTAAAAGGCGTTTATATTGCTCAACTTTCAGTTAAATGAAAGCTTTTGAACTTTTTTAAACTTTTCATTCAACTAATCGCCTGTGAAAGTTGAACAGTGTAAACGCCTTTTACCCGTAATCGATAATATTTTACCCTTTACAACACTGAAAGACTAGCTAACGACGCGTCTCCACAGGCGAAAATTATTGCCTACCATATGCCATTTTGTTTGGCAGATAAAAGATTTTGTAAGATGACTTAAACTAAGTATGGTCGATGCATTGGAGCGCAAATCTGCTTAAAAAAATTTATAAAATGTGTTATTTCACATCCAAGTACATAATCAACAAGAAATTTTTAAGCAAAAAAAAAACCGACTTCAATTCTCATATAAAAATTTAAGATTATCGTTAATCTCTTCATGATCCAATGATCGGATTTGAAGAAAATGAATGGGACCACCTCTGAGGTAACACCTTCGCTTTAAGAAATGAATTATAGAAATCGGTTAACGTGGTCCAAAGTTGTGCGGTAGCATACACAAAAAATAATAATAATAATAAATAAATATTCCGACAAGTTAATAACATTCCTCCTTTTGTGAAGTTGGTTAAAAATTATAACATAGGCCTGTGTGGTTTTCCCCTTAAAAAACTTATTAGCGATTTGAGTACTATAGGTACCACACTGCCAAAAATAATAAAAAATTTCATCACGAAATTTTTTCGAGAAGATAACTTTTATAATTTTTCTTAGCATTACCGTGCATTGCCAGCGTTAACTTATTAAATTCTCTATCATCATTAGTACTAAAACTATTGTAAGTAAAAATTCTATTCTAAATTAATTAATTTCTGGCTTTTCATGCACATTGCTAAAAGTTCTAGCATGTAACTCTCGACGTGCTGGAAAAGAACCAAAGATTTATTTTAATTTAATATACGTAGATATTTAAAAAAAAAAAAACATAATTATTGGAAAGGGTAAAAATTAGATTTCGCAGACCTGTCCTATCATACCAAAAAACCAACCTCCACTAAGTTTTCGCGCAATTGAAAATCTGGTTGTCAAATTAACTGACAGTCAATGTTTACCAAAATAACAGCTGTCTCCATTGACAATACATATATTGTCTAATAACATGATTAAGATGGAGCGTTTGCCTGTGGAGATGCCCCGTAATTATATTTATCGATGTTTTGATGCATAGCCAGGATCGCTATTTTCTTTGCGCATTAGTAATGACATTACTACACTGCGTTGCTTAATAATAAGACCGCTACTTATTAACAAGTTTTGACTTTTCATTTTTATATTATTTAATTTCAATTATTTACTTATAAAATACTGTTCATACTATAAAAAACACCATACAAATTCACATTTTGAAATTTGATCAAAAATTATAAAAAACTAGCGAATTTTTACCAATATTTTACACTTTATTTAAGAATTTAAGTTTTGCGTATGCAGTTTTATAGCTCATGCAATTTTAGTATTATAAAGTGCGAGTTTGATATGGCTACAAAATAACGTTGACTTTTGGCATTTTTTTGTTGGCAATGTCATTCATATATATGGAAGAAAATGAACAACTTTGTCCATAAAAAAATTGCCAAAAATCAACGGTAATATTTTTCGGTCTTGTAATTATGCAACACAGTGTACAATTAATTTGCTTGACTTGCGTTTAGAGCAACTTTGAATAGTTTTTGGTTTTTTAACAATGTTAAATTATCCGTTATTTTTGTGTTAAAAAAAAAATATAAAACAATTTTTTTGTCTTTTCAATGTAGAATATTTGTCCTCCTGGAATACTAAAAAAATTCTGGTCACCTTACAGTTTTACCACAGAAGTTTTTAGCCAAGGATCCCTATGAAAAAAATATTGCCCGGAAAGTAAACAAATTTACTGTTTTTTTAAATTTTGCTAAAAATAAATTCAACGAAGAGCCCCATTTGAAATTATTGAAACGAATATGTGTTACATCAAAAGAAAATCACGAAAATTTGGTTAAGAATTACAGTGCACACTTTCTTCTTTTGTGTCCAGTAGTTTTTTTTAGGATTGGTCCAAAAAATCATAATAGAGAAAGAAACCAATTCAGGTATTTATATCACAGAAAAAAAATTTAAAAAGACTATGTCAAAGGTCAAGTAGAAGTTGGAACTTGTATGACTACCCATTGATAGCTAGGTTATATAGCTGAAGAAATAATATGTTTGTAGACATTGATGAAAGTTGATAAATATGACATTTGACCAGTTTTGTTACACAAATACTCCCACGACCACAGGCAAAAATATTGGCTACAATTTGTCAGTTTGTTTGCCATATTACGTTTTATTGGTGCACCTGCACAACATTCGCATTCGCAAAAGCTCCGCATTGGTAATTGCGAATGCGAAAGCGAATACGTATGTTAAATTATTGCGGAAGCTCCGCGGTTGCGAATGCGAATGCGAATATTCGCAACAACCCTGGTCGGTATGACGCAACTTGAATTTGACTTCACCATCTACATAAAGCAATTCTCCGATACTGCTTACCGGTGCTTCCCCAGGTTTTTTACCTGGCCTTATAGTTGTAAAGTTACCAGGAACACTCTCATAATTTAAAAAAGTTGTATACTTTAAATAATTAACAATATAATGATGTGATGGCCTCGCCTGTCGCATACGACTTATGTAGTCCATTGGTGCATATATCGATGGGTTGAATACATGTAGAGTGAACGCTATCTATCTCCATACTTTTTACCTTTGTTAATTGTTGAATTCTCATTGCAAGCGATCAAATTAAATAGTATAATCTATGTAGTGTAATTGGTATGTGCGTATGTGCATACATCTGTATGTATGAATTTAGTTGGTTTATAATTATTTTTTACATCGAAATCAAAGCACACTGATCAGATTCGCCTGTGATCGAAGTCATAAACAAGTAAGCGTGTACCAGTTTTTTCAGAGTATTTCCAGTACTGCGAGCACAAGCTGTTTTTGGTCAGTTCTAAACCAAAAATATATAAGAGAATGGCAAATGCAGTAATGTGGGTAATAGATAGTGTTAATAAAATATGCAATAAAAAAATTTACAAAAATCACATAACTTGTTGGTGCAGCGACGATATGCTGTGTTTCATCGTCACGTGTGGGACATTTGCATAGCAAAAATTTTCTTTCTTTTTTACAAGCTTTTATTAAGTTTCATCTGTGTGTAACCAAATCTTACATACAATTTTTAACCAACTTCCCGATGAGCTAGAGACTTGAAACTTCAAACTTTGCTCAGAACAAATGAAAGAGGAATTAATCCGCTAGGTGGCGCAGGCGACGAGATATTTGAACAACCAGTATTCATGGTCCGATATGGTTGATATTCGGAACGTATATTACTTTTATAAAAAGAAATAACTCCCCAGAAATTTTGCCCGATAAGTGGCGATGGAGTCGAGATATTTGGAAAACCCATATTTATGGTACGATTTGTTTCACATTTAAAACGTACATATTAGGGCAATTTTTTTTGTTTTTTTTTTCACTCCTACCTCAAAATTTTGTCGAAAACACCTAAAAAAAGTTCCATGAAAATTTGAACCCTTAATATTAACATTAAGGCTGCGTTCTTTATACATTCCGGATAATCCCATTTCACAGCCGGAATAAACAGAATGCGATTGAAATATACGTTAACATATCATCAGGAACGCTCTAAAGAATAGTAAACAAAAAAGTTTATTCCAAACGTTCAGAATGAATAAAGAAATGCAGTCTAAGTACTCGCCCAAGGCGTGCAAAGATTTTCCATATAAAATACACGTAAACTTTGAGTTTTTTTCTTAAAAAGTCTACAGCTCAGAGGCATTTTATGGTATAATCTACAAAAGTGTCCATTGCGGTGTAATGCTAACTCCCCACAGCAAGGTAGTGCGGGTCACTAAACCCAATTTTTTCATGAAATTCTCGTCTTTTTGCCCCTATCTCGAAAATAACAAGAGCTACAGAAAAAATATAAAGGACAAACTTGTAGGACTACAAAAAAGTTTCAGAACACAAAATCGCTAACATCGATATTTCTTGAGATATTGGGCATTGAAGTTGAGGTAGTGTGGAATTTTCGTGGAGTATTGAGCTAAATTGTAGAAATTGTTGATCAACTTCAAAGTCCAATATCTCAAGAAATATCAATGTTAGCGATTTCGTAGGAAAATGAAAGCCCTACAAAGGCCCAGTGACCCGTACTTCCTCGCTGGTGGGAGTTAGGATTAAACCGCAATGCAGGGGTTAATAGAGAAAACTCAAAGTTTACGTGTATTTTATAAGGGAAATCTTTGCACGCCTTGGGCGAGTACTTAGACTGCATTTCTTTATTCATTCTGAACGTTTGGAATAAACTTTTTTGTTTACTTATTCTAATGGCAAAATTTTTTTTAATTTCACTTTTATTTCAACATATTTTGATTAAAAGAAAAATACTGATAAAAATAAAATATTTCACACAAACAACAAAAAATATAATCGATGATCGCATGAGGCTATTGCCTGAAAATTTTAAAATGCGCTTAGTGGCATTGTGCTACTATGATAGCACGGCCGGATGTACGGTAGTCGAACAAATGATAGCCGCACCAAATTTTCACTAGTTTTAAAATATTTGTTTGCTGTTATTTAATTTTGGTTAGTTTTTTATAGTTCATTCTTTAAAACATCCGTATAAATACAAGTTTAAAGGCAGCGTCACACGATTGGGTATTTTCCAAAATTTGGTGCAAATCGTATCCCAATTGTGTGAACACCCAAATATTTTTCTTTATCCCAATCATGAAAATTAATTTGTTGAAATTTTTTAATAGAACATCGCTGTATTGTACCAGTCTTTTGAATGCAAAAAAAAAAATGTCCCACTTTTTTTTTACCAATAGTCCAATATAAAAATTTACAAACCTGTACAAATGTACCAATCGAGTGACACTGCCTTAAAAATTTACGCAATTTAAAAAAATAGTTCAACAAATTTTCGTTAAAATTTCAATTTTTTTTATTAAATTCTGAGTATGCAGTTTTGTAGTGCATTGAATTCTAGTAGAATAAAGTATGAGTTTCAAATGGCTAAAAATTTCGATTGATTTTTTAGAGTTTTTAAAAAGTTCGAAATTTACACGAAAAATTGTTGATTTTTTTTTAATATTGCACAAATTTTTAAACTTGGATTTACACGGGTTTTGTTACAGAATGAACTATATTTTTTGTAAAAAAAATAACAAAAGTTCAATGACAACAAAAATAATACGTTAAAACTTGGAAAAAATTGGTTGGGCTATAATTTTTTGACCACTGCACATTAGGTCAAATGATTACTTTTTCTGTGCGAAATTAATAGCAGCTAAAAAATTGCACTATTTTAATGTAAAATGATGTCAAGCGTTAAAAACAAAATGTAAAGTCAGTAAATAAAATGTGAAAATATGACTTAGCATTTTTTATGTTCAAATGATGAGTATATGTATGTGTTTAAGTAGTACTCGAAAACATTTCAAATTCGCTTGGTTTTGACACAAGTTATTTGCTTACCATACTCAACCCCCTCCCCCTTGAAATGAGCTACATAATAAAATATGTATTTCATATGTACATAAATGATTTCATCTTGCCATTAATTAGGGCATTATTGAAATTCGTAAATTAAAAAAAAAACAAGTAAGAAAGTCTAAGTTCGGGCGGAGCCGAACATTAAATACCCGGCGCAAGTATTAAATATATGTTTTTTCACCTTTCCGAAACCTACCGCTAGATGGTAAGCCGGGGTGTATCAATTTTGAGTAAATTAGCGTCCTTAAATTTCGAAATAT
>NW_023458561.1:3149990-3159473 GCF_013731165.1 Rhagoletis pomonella | reverse complement strand
TTTTTTTCAAAATGATTTGGGAATACGCACATACAACTGGTATGAGAAAAGTACCTTACCCATATCGTAATTTAAATCAAATATTTACCAGTTAATTATATTATTTAATTGTACAAGTTCCCCTGCTGTAGCGAAAAATTAAGCCAAATCCTCTTCAAGGCCTTCGCCATCCTTTGCCACCGAAATGCGTTTACCATAATTCATACTGCACAACGAAGCCAGCACACAGTGGTTCAAAATTGGAATTGAATGTTCATAAATCACCGCAGCCTTCATTTTTCAACCAATTTTTACTAAAAACTAAAAAAAAAATATTTATTTTGGTGAACATTTTTTACAACATTTCAAATTTAGGTGTAATTTTTTCGTTTTGGGAAAACCATACAATTATTTTCAACTAGTGTTTGCTATGTAACATTTATTCACTGGAACAGGAGAACACATTTTCTTCAAAATTGCTACTTTTTCTGCATTTTGCAATAAAAAATTTAATATAATTAAATAAAAATTCACAAATCAGGCTCAGGCAAAATAATCAAATTAAGTGAAAAAAATTAAGGCTCCAGTGAATTACGAACACTAAATGCCAGTTTTTAACCACTGTGCAGCAGGGGGTCTATTGTTATCTTTCAGTGGAAGTGGAAACTCAGCGTCCAACACGATCCTGGGCACAACTTTCTCTGAGCTTACAGAATGTAGAAAGATTACCGATTAAGTAGAAACCCTTAAGTGGGGTGCGAAACAAACTGGCGAAGGTTTTCATTATATTTTATAAGGGATATTTTTATTTTTCATATTCTGTGTTTAAAATTTACCTCTGAAAAATGCAGAGCTGATTTAAAGGACAGTTTAAGAAATAAAGGACAAAAGGCGTCCTTTATTTTGAAAAAAATTATAAAGGACAGGGGGTTAAAATAAAGGACTGTCCTTTAAAATAAAGGACGGATGGTCACCGTAGGTAAACGTAATACTTTCATACAATACATAGTTGCATAATTTTTAAGGCACACATTTACCAAAAACCATTGATAACCTCCTGAAAAGAATCCGAACGTTTTTGAAACTAATTTGTGAAAAGAATGTTCAAAGCTCTACTCACCTTGGGCAAAAAATTCGAAATAGCAATGCGTACATTCTTGTGAAAGCTATTCATCAATAGTCTTCGCGAATCGCTGCGAGTGTCTTTGTAACTTAGCCATGGTTACGCTACAGGAGATGAAATATAATCCAAATAGGGGCTGCTATTTTTTTGCTCCATTTTCACTATTTATCACCATTAAAATGGGCATTTTAGCTGCTTTTGTTGAATAGTGCCACTTGCGGATACTAAAATTTAGTCTAATCTATTTTTTAGCGAAAAGCTGATAAAATGTAAGCTTTCGCATTTTAGCGTATTTTTGCTATAACGAAAGTTAGAATCCGACTGCTGGTCGACACAGTTGGCTTTTTGATTTCGAAAAGCACTTCATCAGCAAGAAATGCAATGTCTAAATATTTCAGCATCCTTTCCAAATTGTTTTCCACAATTTTCGTCTTTCTTTGATAAATAATTGCAAAAAAGAAGCGCTTTTTCTTGTTTCATGGAACTTTCGCACTGAATATATTTTTAATTGGCCATGCCCACTGTACATAAAGGAAGTGCATAACAAAATTAAAAAATATATGCCAGAACACCTAAACCCCCCTCCCCCTAAATACGGCCTTGGCACGGCGTATGTGATTTTTCCCGTTTTCACGACCATTATTCCCGTCATCGCAACGGTGCATGTAATACGAAATACCTTTATAATACAATATAATACATTGTACACAGGAGCCAATAAATTATTTTATATATATGACATTTTTTTAATAGCAATAATGAGATCATTTTCACTTTCAGTGTTTAAATAGTCAAAGAACTATAAACATTATATGTATTTTAATATTACTTACTTTATATATTTGCAGTTCACTTTCTAAAATTTTAATTAGAAGTTAGTCTCTCTCTTTTCCCCAGGAAGCAAACTTTATACTCAGCTGCTTCGTTTGAACGTGGTATTGAAAAAAACAAAATTACATATTTATTCAAAATGTGGAAAGATACCTCTATTTAAGGACTGCATCCGTAAATAGCTAAATTATTTTTGCAACTGCGCAAAAACTTTGAAAGACTAAGGCCCCTATTATGAGTTGCATTCGATCTTCGACTGGGGTCGAAAGTGCTGATCGAACGAATTTTCATTTGGTATTATGGCGCTCATTCGATGAAGAATAGCGCTATTGTAAATTTCGCTTGTTTAGGTTGTTCCAATACTATAGATATTTTCACCGCTGAGAAGCTTTGTTTACAAATCGAGCAAACTAAATAGTGTGCTTATACATATGTAGATATATAAATTTGTGGAAATTAAAATGAAATAAAAAAGAAAGCGAGTTTATAAAAACGTGGTAAAAATTATTACAACGGAGTTCTGGTTCAACGATTCGTCAGAGAATAAGAGCTTAGAAAACTGGTCCGGAGCAGAAAACGTTTGAGAGAGTTTAAGTGTAGTCATTCGAATATATTTTGACATACAATGTATTTAAGAAATTGTGTGATCCAAATCTATTTAAAATATATTAAAAGTATAAACAGCTCTATGATTTTGTTCTCAGAGATCGTGACAACATAGTATTGGGATTTTCTTTCATAAGTAAAACCAGCCTTTCGAGCTTGTGTTTAGTATTCACGATGTTAGAACTACATACAATTAATAATAATCGTTTAAAATTGGTGTCTAATCGCCAAAAAGTAAGAAAACAAATGCAAAATCATACATTTATCACAATTGTCTAACACTTCGCTACACCAACGAAAGCAAAATTCTGTTCGACAGAAAATTCGATGCTCAATGAAAATTTCGACACGCTTGCATTGCTCATAATACGAATTTCACATTCGATTTTCGATCTTCGATAGCCAGCAAAGATCGAAAGACGAATGCAACTCGTAATAAGGGTCTCAGAATTCGCCAAAAAGAGTATCTAAATTGAGTCAGTAAATTGAGAAAAACGAATTGTAAGTTGTAGGCAAAGCCATTCAATTATTCAAATTTGTTGTTATTAAACTGAAAGTTATTTTCCAGATAACTAACAACGCTCGAAAAAAATGGTCAGCCCTCTTTTTAAATAAATTATACGTGATGATATAATCGCAACTGGTAGGTAATATCCGCCATATGCCCATAAAACGATTGCTCTTTTATATTAATTTCTTGCGCATATCAAACATTACCTAAAACATGTCAACTTTAATTAAATTATTTTTTTCTTACTTTTTACAGTAAAATTTGAGAAAGTTCCAACGTTATGTAAAAATCTTAAGCAAATCGTAAAGGATTTTTTTGTGTAAAATAATATTACACAAACATAACATAGTACATGGGGTAAATTACCGATCATATAAGGCCAGCAAAAATGATTCTCATAAGGAGAAATATATTCATTACATGAAAGATTTTAATGTCCTCGATAAGTTCTTATACAAGCAATATATTTCTCGATTTGAAGATGAGCTAAAAGTAAATCCCAAAGCGTTTTGGAAATACATTCGATCTAAGAAAGGGTGCTCCAAGATCCCTTGTTGCATGTTATATTGTGGTAGGAAATCAGAAAACGTAGATCTTTTTGCGGACTTCTTCAAATCTAACTATGTCAGTGATGCTGCCTTATCCGGATGTAAGGTGGACGACATTCCGCAATCTGTTGATTTTGGCTCTTTGTCTGTCACAAAGCATCTCTGCTCTGCAATTGTCCTTAAAAAGTGACTTAGATGGGCTCTCTTCATACGTGCTCAAGAAATGCGGTTCGTCATTTTGCGTACCACTTAAATATATTTTTAATCTTTCGCTGGCCTCGGGTGTTTTTATTAATCGTTGGAAAATTGCCTCGATCTCCCAATTTTTAAATCTGGTAACAAAAATGATGCTACAAACTACGGACCTATATCTAAGCTTTCGACTTGCTCGAAACTTTTCGAGAAAGTGGTCAAAGAAAAACTATTCTTTGCCTTCAAAGGTTCCATTAATCCGTGCCGTGGTTTTGTGGGCGGTCGCTCGACTGCCACAAACCTAGCCTGTTTTTCTCATTTTTGCATAACTTCGTTCATGATGGGACGTCAAGTAGACGTTATCTACACCGATTTCTCAAAGGCTTTCGATACAGTCACTCACAGCATTTTATTGCGCAAACTTGAGTGTTTAGGTATACACTCTACATTTCTGTGCTGGGTTAGATCATACCTTTCCAATAGATTTTCTTTTGTTGAAATGGAGAATACGAGATCATGTGCCTTTGAGGCCACTTCTGGGGTACCCCAAGATACCATCCTAGGCCCAATATTTTTTCTTTTTAACCGACTTCCAATAAAGGAGGAGGTTATCAGTTCGTCGGAATATTTTTTTTTTTATGTATGTTACTGTATAACTTTGGACCACGTCTACTGATTTGGTTTAGATCCGATCATTGGATCATGAAATATATATACATATATATATTTTTTTTAAGTCGGTTTTTTTTTGCTAAAAATTACTTGTATTTATTAATGACGTTGGAGCCCGCTTTAAGCATTCCAAGTTTTTGCTATACGCTGACGACCTAAAAATCTTCATCAGTGTCACTTCTATGTCAGATGTTTTGCTACTAGAAAATGATCTTAATAACTTAACTACTTGGAGCATCAGAAATAACCTACCGCTTAATATTAAAAAATGTCTCCATATGACTCTTTCAAAGAGCATAAATACGCATAAGTCGGCTTATTATCTGCTTGATAAAATACTTTCTTCAGTTAAGGAATTTTCAGACCTAGGAATGATGTTCGATTCGGGATTTACCTTCATTAACCACATTAGCTATAATATTCCTAAAGCTTACTCTAATCTTGCTTTTTTGCGGCGCTATGGTAGAGACTTCAAAGATCCCTACACCCGAAAAATTCTGTATAACTCGTTGGTTCGCTCGAAGCTTGAATACGCCTCTTTAATCTGGAGTCCAATTTACTAAACTCATTCCTCTAGACTTGAAAGAGAGCAACGAAGCTTTATTCATTTCGCTCTTGTACCACTCCATTTTAGTGATCCCCTACCATCTTATACGGCCCGCTGTACGCTTATAAATCTGAAATCACTTGAGTCTAGGCGATCTATTCAATCTCTGCTTTTCATATACGATGTTATTAATGGCTTAGTGGACTGTCCCGAGCTTCTAAATTTCAATGTTCCATATAAAAATTTAGGCGCTCATTACCCGTTTAAAGTTAATAAAGCTAATTATTACAATTATGACCCCGTTTCCAGAGCTCTCATTGCACTTAATAGAATTTCCAAGAGCCTTGATATGGACTTCGCCCTCCCGAGATCTCATTTTGGTTCATTACTAGAATCAATGTGTTCCTAATTATAAATTTAAATATCTAATTTACACTTAAGACGAAAGCTTGTATATCTAGTCTATAAGATTTGTTAATCATAGACTTAATAAATAAAATGAAATGAATGTACGAATGTATGAATGTATGTATGAATGTAATGAATGAATGAATGATATCTTCAACACTTTATGTAGAAATGCAAATAGTTTTAAAGTTAGTTGTTGTTAAAATTTCCCCATTACTTCACATATGTTTTATATAAACACTGCACAAATCACTTTTCTTCATAAACAAATAAACGCTGCGAAGTATGTAATACCAAATCGTTGAAAATTTTACCAAAATATACTTTGTTAGGCATTACGAAATATAAAGTATATAAATTTCGAGGTTAAACAATATTTTATTACAAGGCCAATTTTCGACTGCGGTGCTTCTTTTTTTAAATCAACACTTTGATAAATATTATTTTATCGGTTAATTCAATACCTCGATATATAGTGAAAATTTGTAATCAAAAATCGCGCGATTTTTATTAAAAATTTTCGCCTGCAGCGCTTTACTATAAGTTCAATATATATTGAAAGCTTTTAATAAAAAATGGGGGTGCTTTAAAAAAACTAATACTTTGATATATTGCAAATTTTCGCTTCCGCCGCTTTTTTTTAAATCAATACTTTGATATATAGTGAAAATATGCACTAAAAAACGTGTGTTTTCATTGTTTCCGTTTTCAGTTTCTTTTTCGACATTTTTTATGATGTGTGGCAGCACCGAAGTTTCAGTTCAATCCCAAAAGGAAAAAGTGGGGTTGAATTTTACTTTTTTGCAACTTTAACTACTAAGTACCTAAAAAACATAAGGCTCCGGAGGGGGACCTTCAGATTTCAAATCAGGGGACCCCCTCTACACCCCCTCATCATCCTGGTCCATTATTGTAAAATCTTCCCGATAAGTTTATTGTAGCCACCCGCACTACGCATTTACGGGCAGTACGTTACTCACACGTACCGCAAAATCGTGCCCTGAACACAGCGTTAACGAAGGTATAGAAACCGGACTTCACCGTGCAGATTAGAGTTGGGCACTATTCAAATTTCAATAAGTGAGACTATGTGCGTTAAATGCACTGCTCAGCTGGCGCTATTTATATACGTGTGAAACACACATGTGCTCAGAGAGCGCTCCGTGAGCTACGGCCGGCCGACCACTGCTTTAGTTCATTCTGTTTAGTTAGTTGAATTGACAAATCATCATATTATTATCATACATATTACACACAAAACAAAAACTTTGGTAATTTTAATTCGCAGAATACTTTTACAAACATAAAAAACGCACATAAATATGTTTAGGAACTGAAATCACATACAAATAAGCAGGCTTTTTCAATCGACGGCATAAATTTGCAATAAAAATGTTAAACGACGGCAGTGCCACTTGCAGCGGAAGCGGTTTCTAAAGCTTCTAACAAATAACAAGCAAAGACTTCGCGAATTATGTATATTTACAAGTATCAGAAGCTGAAAACTTTATTGGATTTAATAAGTTTTACAATTCATATGAGATTCTCGATTTACAATAAACTTACACTTTACATATCTGCTACGCCCATGCGCTTTTGTTAACAGTCAAAATGGAAAGAACGAAATTTGCTGATATTTGACAGGTGTCGATTGGCAAACAACAGAAAAAAGAGGATGTGAAAAAATGCGAAATGGGTTGCCAACGCGACCTTTCGCAACATCCCCCTCCGTAAATCTCATGCGGGTACGTGCATGACGTTTACTACACTTTTCTCAGCTTCGATGTCCAATTTCGCCAGCTTCACTATCGGCCGCGTACATAATCCGTTCACTGTCTTCACTACTGCGCTACGGGCTTGCCCGTCATTACCAAAATGAAGTTCAGTCACTACTCCCTTAGGCCACGAATTTCTCTTGGAGTTTTCATCCACGATGACTACTATGTCATTCAATTTGATTGGAGTCGCCGGTGGATGGTACCATTTTGGGCGTCTGGTAAGACAAGGTAGATATTCCCGAATCCAGCGTCTCCAGAATTGGTCGGCCAGTTGACTGGAAATTCGGTAGTTTCGATGGAGTCCAGATGCGGAGTTATCGATGCTTGTTATCTCACGAATGCCGCTAGAGCTTCCAAGAAGGAAATGGTTTGGCGTAAGAGCTTCGTGCTCACCAGACTCGAGCGGAACGTAGGTCAGTGGCCTCGAATTAAGAATGTTTTCGACGTCGGCTAAAACCGCCCTTAGCACCTCCTCACGCAAGCCTGCACCTGGCAGAATGTCCATTAAAATTGGCTTCGTTGAGCGTGTCATTCGCTCCCAAGCTCCTTCCGTATGCGGTGAAGCAGGCGTTTTTTTATACCACTCAATTTCAGGATGCCTTTTCTCTATGTCTTCTGACGATATCTTCTCAATCTCATTTAAAAGCATCCTACTAGCGCCACGGAAGTTATTGCCGTTGTCCGATATAATTCGCTTCGGTACACCGCGGCGACTCACGAACTGTTTGAAAATCAGAAGAAATAACTTAGTAGACAGAGACGACGTGATCTCAATATGAATCGCGCGAGTGGTGAGGCATGTAAATAAGGCGCCCCGACGCTTTTCGCACCTTCGACCGACAGCCACGTCGATGGGCCCAAAATAATCCACCCCTGTGAAGGTGAAAGGTCTGGTAAAAGGTGACACACGTTCCGTAGGTAGATCACCCATTTGAGGCGGCCGTGGATAAGCCTTGCGATTACGGCACGTTTGACATTTGGCAGCACATTCTTTCACCAGCCTTCTCAGCGCAGCTATGCAGAACCTTTGCCTCATCTCATTAACAACGATTTCATTGTGATGGTGGTGGAACTTTCGGTGATAGAAGTCCACGATTAGTCGTGTTACAGTGTGGTCGCGTGGAAGAATAATCGGACGCTTAACGTCAATCGTCACACCATCAGCAGCGTCAATCCTTCCCTTTACTCGCAGGACGCCCTTTGGATCTAAATACGGAGAAAACTTGAGGAGGGGGGGATTTCCGTTTTATTTGCTCACCATTGCGCAGCCGACTAATTTCTTCGTGGAACACTTCCCCTTGACAATTAATCATTATTGCGAGCTCCGCTGAATCCAAATCGTCCTTTCCAAGTAACGCTTCCAATGATTTTGAGCATTGCTTACCTTTTGTTATGAATCGTATGAAACGCAGTATGAATCGATGAGTAGTGCGTAGCTTCTCCCAGCAACTAAATCTATTTGCATCAGGCGTTATTACAGAAGTGTTCATGGTTGTGGTGTCATCGAAGTCAGTGTGATGCAGGTCCTCCGCGGCCTCGTCATCCGCATCTGAAAATTGCAGAACCGGCCAGCTAGATTCCTCCTCTAGCAGAAACTTCGGGCCGCCGAACCAGCGTTGGTTGTCGTCAAAGCCACGGTTATCGCTCCATTTGGTTCCTTCATCTGCGATATTTTCACGGGACGGTACCCACCTCCATTCTTTAATGACAGAGCCTTCAAGAATTTCTCCTACTCTCAGTGCTACAAACTGATTAAACTTTCTTGAGTCTGAGCGTAACCAAAATAAAACGTTTTTAGAATCCGTCCAGAAAGTTCTGCGACTAACTTTGATGGACAGTTCGGATTCAATGAAATTAGCTAGTCGTAGCCCCAGCACCGCAGCTAATAGCTCAAGCCGCGGCACTGAGATAGGTTTTAGCGGCGCAACGCGAGTTTTCGAAGCTATAAGCGTACAGCATATTTGCGTATCTACCTCTGAACGCACGTAAGCCAAGGCTGCGTAAGCTTTTATACTGGCGTCCACAAATATGTGCAGTTCATTGATTTTGCTTTTGAAAGCTAGCGAAAAGCAACGAGGGATTCGTATACCGTTAATAGAAGGTATTCGTCGCACCCATTTAAACCAGTTGTTGCGTTGCTCTTCTTTAACAGGTTGGTCCCAACCGACACCGGAGCGCCAAACGTCTTGTAAAATAATTTTTGCTTGGATAATAGCGAAGCCAAGCAAACCCAATGGATCAAAAATCGTCATTATTGTGCGCAATATTTGCCGCTTAGACAAAACAGT
>NW_023458561.1:3136144-3149890 GCF_013731165.1 Rhagoletis pomonella | reverse complement strand
ACTCATCTGAGACCGGCTGCCACCACATGCCTAGTACCTTCTCAATAACGGCTTCCGGCTCCTCAAAACATTTGGCATCAGCAGCGTGCTCAGCGTGTAATGAAGCCAGTACCCCTTTTGAATACGACACCCAATTTCTCATTTGGAAACCGCCTTCTTGGTGAATCCAATGAACAGTAGTTGCAAGGGTAGCTAATTCGTCTTCCGTGTCAGCACTCTGAAGCCAGTCATCAACAAACGTATTTTCAACGATGGCATGCACGGCATCGCGATGATGATCTGCAAAACGCTCAGCATTACGGTTCTTCACATAATTGGCTAATGATGGGGAGCACGAGGCACCGAACGTCATAACGTTCATTACGTATACATCGTAATCACGGGACCTATCACCATTACGCCATAAAAACTTTTGCGCCGTTTGGTCCTCTTTTATAATCCTAATCTGATGGAACATTTCGCGTATATCTCCACAAACCGCGAAGGGTCGTTCACGAAAGCGCAAGAGTATGCCCAGGAGAGACTTCAACAGATCGGGTCCTTTAAGCAGCATGTCGTTCAACCCGATACCACTTACTTTCGCTGCTGCATCCCATACCAATCTCGTTTTATTTTTATTGGCATTAAGAACCGTAAATATGGGAAGGTACCAAGACCTCCCGCTATGTTCTATCTCATTTTTTTATAGTTTCCGTACATACCCTTTTCGCTCATAATCTTGTATTATATCAATTAAAAAACGACTTGTAGACGGATCACGTTCTATTTTGCTTTCCAAGCATGAAAGCCGACGTATTGCCATTGGAAGCGAATCGGGAAGTTCGACAACATCGTGTTTCCAAAGTAATCCCGTTTCCCATCTCTTTTCAGCAGCGCAGAAGCGCGTGCTATTTTCCATGAGTTTGATTGCACGCTCATCATCCTTGCATAGGAGAGGCTTGGTTGGTGCATATACCCCAGTTGAATCAATCGAAAAGAACGCTTTCATTTGCTGGTCCATACGGTCTTCTGCAGATGGACTGCATTCGCAAGTGTGCAAAACCCGTGATTGCTCGGTACAGTCAATTGTACCTCGCCCGTAAATGCTCCATCCAAGACGGCACTTTGCGGCAATAAGGTTGGAGTCTTTATTCTCTCTTATTTCTATAGGAACCCCCACTTTTGCATTGTCTAGACCTATTAAAATTCTTGCCCTGGATCGATTATATGGTCGAATCGGCAAACCCTTAAAATGCGCATTATTGGAAATTGTGTCACTAAAAAGTGATTGCTGGGGAAGCCCGAGATTGGCGACAGTGCGAACATTGATAAGTTTGTACTTTTGAGAAGGTACGACGGTGGAGGAAATAAAGAGGCTAACACATTTTGAGTGTACTTCGCTTTGAGTGATTTCTCCCGTCCAGCGCAAACAAAGAGAACCTACTGGCCCATCTAAGGCGAGCTCGTCTGCCAACTCAGACTCAATTAACGTACATGATGCACCTTCATCGATCAGCGCAAACGTATTTATTGATTTTCTATCGCTATGTAAAGTAACTTCCACGTACCTGAAAAGTGTTCTTTGTTGTTCTTTGTCAGCTACAGTAACGGGTTCGTGATATAATGTTGTTTGCTCCCGTTTTTCGATCGCCTCTGATGATGTAGTGTGTAGCAGAGGATTATGGGCCATTTTACAACTATCAACGCCACAGCATTTTTTTGAAGTGCAGCGCCGAATGAAATGAGGTTTAAAGCAGCGCAAGCATAATCTTTTCTCACGAATAAATTTCCACCTGTCATTTTTGGAGAGCGCGATAAACGCATTACAGTCAGAAAGCTTGTGATTTGCCCTGCATTTCACACAGTTAATTGCCTTGTCGGTTGGCATAACTTCGTGTACCATAATTCTTGCTTTATGTGCTTCGCGCCTGCCCTTTTTCATTTCATTGTTGGTGTGATCTGACGCTACCGCTGATGGCTGCAGAGACGTCACCTGGCTCGCTCACATAGCAAGACTAAAAAGCCACTCATCGAAAGCAGCAATGTCAGCGCGGCTCAGCGACATGCACTGCTGGCCCCAGCTCAGCCTCTGACTGCATGGTAACTTAGCTACTAACTCATTTAATAAAACTGGATCATTTAAATTGTCGGTTAAGCCTACGGCCTGCGTTGTCGCGCGGTAGTTTTGTACGGCTAACGAAAACGCAACCAAAGTTTCTAATTTATCCGCCTTGACCGATGGCTCTTCCCTGAGTCTACGCTGCATCGCTTGATGGATAACATCTGGTCTACCATACAACATGCGGAGAGTGTTAATAGCTAAGCCAACCGTAGACGGCACCATAAGTCTACCGCGAACTGCTTCTAAAGCTGGGCCCTTAAGGCATTTTTGCAATCTGATGAGGTTTTCCTGGTCGCTGAACCCGCACCGGATTGTAGACTGTTCATAGTTAGTTATGAACAAAGGTCGCCCTGAGAATGTTGGCAGGTCTATTGTGAGTACGTGGCGACTAGCTATATGCGCCGCAGTTAAGTTGACATCGGCAGCCAATGTGCTCCTACATGTTGGGGTAGCGTTTGAATGCATCCCAGTCGATATAGTTTGAGCGGGTATAAAATTCGGATAAGAAAATCCTGAAGAACTGACAGATGTTGGCGGGTTGTGCATAGCAGTGTACGAAGGGAATTGCTGGAAGGCTGGTGCTATATTGCATAAAGTCGCGTTTGAGGTTAGGTTGGGCAGCATGGTCGTCATGCCGTTCGATGAAGTGACGTAAGGAGATGTCACCATGTCGGCGAGGTTAGGGACGACATTGCGCGTGTTCAATGGAAAATATGTGCCTGGCGGTTCCATAGTGTGGGAACCGATAAGTGTGTAAAGTGGCAAGGATCCGTACAAAGATGTCGCCATATTCCCAGAAGTGCCCGCAATACTCGTTGACGCAAATTGTGCTGAGTGCTGAACAGGCGTAGATGCATTACCGCGGTACCAGCGGTGGGCGTTTCAAGGCCTATTGTCGTGGTGTGGCCAATTTTGTCAGCCTCATCTATCGGGATTTCCTGCGGAATTGCACTTTGCGGTGTTGCTGTTGTGATTGTCTCAGAGTGTGCGGTTTCATGCGGCGATGTGGTTGCAGGTATGTTCTCCATTGCCACGAGGGATTAGATAGAGTATCTGGTTGGTTTTAATAAAGTTTTTCAGAATGCTAAACGACGGCAGTGCGACGTGCAGCGGAAGCGTTTTCTAAAGCTTCTAACAAATAGCAATCAAAGACTTCGCGAATTATGTATATTTGCAAGTATCAGAAGATGAAAACTTTATTGAATTTAATAAGTTTTACAATTCATAAGAGATTCTCGATTTACAATAAACTTACACTTTATATATCTGCTACGCCCATGCGCTTTTGTTAACAGTCAAAATGGAAAGAACTAAATTTGCTGATATTTGACAGGTGTCGATTGGCAAACAAGAGAAAAAAGAGGGTGTGAAAAAATGCGAAATGGGTTGCCAACGCGACCTTTCGCAACAGGTTATCTTCTTAGCAATATCATTTGCGCCCCCCCCAGAGCACGAAAAAGCGAAATTTCGGATAAAACATATTACCTCAAACGAGAAATTTGAAAAAAAATTTCAAGTTTTTTTTATTTTAATCTTCAACCGTAACCATTTTTTATGCTTGCACAAAATTATTTATAGAATCGTGTAAAACTCTTCGTCAACGTGAAAAATTAAAATAATGGGTATGTAGATACTATGAAAGTATGTATGTATGTCAAATCGAACTTTCTGATACTACTTTTTGTCTATTTCCGCGGTGCACGTATGTAGGAAATTTCACTTTCAACTGTGTAACCAGACATTTGTATGCGCATAAAAATATTAACGACTTGAAAAATGTAATAAAAATTAAAAAGTTAAATTAAAAGTTTACTTCGCCAAGCGCACTGCCTTGACTTGAATCGTGCTAGCGAAGCAGTCAATGGCACTGTGAATATTCTTCGAAATTATAGAGAAAATGCTGACACATATTTTTCTGATATATTTTCAAAAGTGACCGATATCGCTAAGGAATTGGATTTTGACATTGTCCTTCCTCGGAGAGCGAATAGAGAAAATTTTCGGGCTAATTATCGTTCGTCTAACGCTGAAGGTTATAGCAATATTTATACCGCTATTCAATAATATTTTGCTCGATCTCTGAGAAAGATTGCCGAACGGGACATTACATATTTTTGATTTGAACTTATTACTTCCATCTAAAATTGGGGAATATAATACGCCTGACAAAAAAATAATGCTATCGAACGTGTAAAATCGCTTGGAAAACGATAGAACTTTTCTTAGAAAAAGACGGTATCAATTTGGAAGGAGATTATAAAGTGTGGTTGGAACGATGGACAAATAAGGAAAGCGAAAAGCCATTCCCAAAATCAGCAGCAAAAGTTCTTGGTAAATGCGACGAATATGCTTTTCCATTGATTAACAAACTTCTCCGCATTCTCGTCATACTTCCAGCTAGTAACGCTATTTCCAAAATTAAACCCCCAACATATCGAGGGCTTATATTCATTACCCTCTATCTGCATTTTTCACAAAAACTGAGATTCTAATATAAAAATCCACCTAAGACTTGACTGTAATCGGTGGTGTTAATACTGACTTTGTATCACGCTTGACAGAAGAATTTACTTTTAAATTGCAAAGTCAGAATTAACACCAGTTATGACAAATAAGACCCAGATGGGTTCTAACATCACAAAGTTGTTTTTGTGAAAATTGCAGATGGAGGCTATTGAATATAAGCCCTCGATATTAGGTTTATTCCACAAGCTACTTGTAGAAAAACTCGAGCAAAGTTCAAATTGAGAGCATATATCAAAGAAACTCTAAAACTTACTTGTGGAACGCGTATGTGTAACTCGCAGTTACTTCGAGTAGCTTGTGGAACAAACCTATTATCGCAACTGGTACGTAACGACCCGGCGATATGCCCATAAAACGCTTGATATTTTTTTTTTGTATTAATTTCTTGGGCATATCAAACATTATCTGAAACATGTCAACTATAATTAAGTTATCTTCTTATTTTTTGCAGTACAGTTTAAGGAAGTTACAACGTTATGTAAAAACCTTAAGAAAATCCTAAAGCGTTTTGTTTGAATTGAAAATTCAGTACAAATCAGTACAAATTTTCAAAATTCAGGACATTAGCGTACTGATTGAAGAAATGAATAAAATCAGTACAAGAGCTGAAAAATCAGTACTGTACTGATAAAATCAGTACGTCTGGCAACCGTATGCAGGACCAAAATTAGCAAAACGCGGATTTTATTGTGGATTTCGGCACAATATTTGTTCCACAACTTTTTCCATCCATATAGATATTCTGGCGAAGTCCACAATAAAGACTAAATTTTGGAACTTTGGTTTTAATATAGCCAAGCCCAGAATATTCTTTGATTAAAAAAGTTGTGGAACAAATGTTTTGTTAACGAAGCGATATTCTGCCGAAATCCGCAATAAAATCTGCGTTTTGCAAACTTTAGTCTTCAATTGCCACGCCCATTTTTAGGGGTTTATCGTCTTAAAGAAAAATCTTACCGTACAAATATCATACCTGGATAGATATTCTATGGGAATCTGCAATAAAATTGAAAATCTTGCAAAAACCTGATGGTTAACACCTTACTAAATATATCTCAACATAAGTTTAGGAAAACAAATTACAAAAAAATATTGACTCTCACAAAATAAACCATCTCGTCTTAAAGAAAAATATTTTAAAAGTAGTTCTTGAAACCACTTTTTTTTATAGAGAATTAAACAAAGATTACGATGGTATAATTATAAATCCCTAATTTACTGGACTTCACTATGCAACTCAACTTCAAAAAGTTCAACTGTTAATAGCTAAGTTAGCTAAGAATGTCCTAATCTTGACCATCTTATATATAGATATATGAAGCCCGTTTCTTTAGCTTTAAAACGGAGTTAAGATAAAGTCTTTACGATGGGCAGAACCTGAGATATATCGATTTGAAGGAGTACATGATTAGTTAGAATCACAAAAAAATGCAAACTTTGACAGATCATATCTCCCAAGAAAAAAGCGAAAAAAAATTCCACGAACACGTGTTAGCTTATTTCATGTATAGAACCCATACAAAAATTTGAAGCCAATCGAAATTGTGACGCCAAATTTGGTGTCCGATATGAAAAAGAATGTGCTATACAACGGTCCAAAAAAAGTTTTGTTTTTTCTTGTTGGTGCCTCATTGAAACGTACGACTGACACGTATGTATTTTTAATGTACTTCATTGAATTATTATAATAAAAGCGTAGTAAAATAACACAATATTCCGATTAAGAAGGGAAAAAATACTGAAATGTAGCTACTCGGACCTGTTTACATATATGCATACATACCTATGTGCGAAATAATAGCAGTGCGACACTTTTACCAGTTTTGACTATACTTCTTTACATTTAATAATTTTTATTAATTTTATATAATGACCCTTACTTTAATTCTTTAGTGTTTTAATTTTCATTTTTCGAATCTATGAGTAATATATGATTGTTTGTTATATACTGGCTAAATTTCTATAATTTACGATTGTGCCAAAAGCGCCGTTGTGAATGAAAGTGCCAAAAATGGCACTATTGTGCCTACTGTTCCATCACTGGTCTACACTACGTTGCTTATGCATTTGACAGACTTTTCGTTCATTTTCTGACAGTCAGTTACGGCAGCTTATTCACAATAAACCTGCGAAAAGCTTTTTTTTCTTATGAAATCCTATTTTTCATATGTATCAAGGAAATCAGTTCCCCTCATATTGAAATCAGAGAGCTTTTTGTTTTATACATGATACAAATATTTAAAGGTAGTTTCACTTCCTCCTCTTATCCGCCATTGCTCCCATTTGACGTGAACTGTGCTTTTGACGTTTTCTTTTAAACTGAAGCTACCATATTGAAAAAACTAAAAAGTGGTTTTTACTTAAAAAAAAAATTATTCCAAAATTATTTTAAGGAATATGTTTTGAGCATAATTTTATAGCGAGCTATTAGTGGTTTATTTCTAAAATTAAATATAAAACGGAAGGCTAGTAAAATACTCATATTACATTGCGTAATGCACATGGATAATCTATTTGTTTATGCAATTATTTTCATGATTATTTAGTACGATTATCTGCATATTTCGGGATGGTGACTTCATCAAGGTGTTGTTTGCTTGTTCCAACAGCTTTTCGGCGGAAAATTTTCAGCCTCGGCACGGATGTGCCCAATCTAAGCGAAACTCTGCACCAGCAGCAGTAGAGCGAGTAGTTTATCTAACTATAAACTATAACAAGGAGCTCTAAAAATTTGTAAATTTTTTTACCTCCCTCTAAGTTTATGCTTCCATAGTGCTTTCATTGACGATAAGCTAATTTTTTACTTTTCCGTTGTTCATATGTCCTCTAAAAAAGATCCAAATTAAAGCAACATCCTAATATCTATAATAATATCTCATGGAACACTGCATATAATGCCAAATTTTTTTGCGGTAATTATTATTTATTATTATATTATTAACAGCTATGCTTATACGATGAATTAGGTAAATTTACCTTGCGTGTTGTTATTTTTTAATGCATATAAAATTCCTTAAAAAAAAATAAAATTTCCAAAACAATAATTGTTGAGGTGGCAATGATACTCGAGCAATTTAAGAAAAGTATAAACGTCGTAAGCACAGTTTATGTCAAAAAATTTCAAAGTGAAACTACCTTCTTTTTTTGTATCACGGTTTTATAAATATTGAAACAGAATGCGACGGGAAACAAAATCGTGATACAATTTTTTACAAACATTTTATCAAGAAAACACATAATTGGCGGTAAATATATGTAACTAAGTATTTGTCAATGTTTTTGTGGCTTAATAAAATTTTTTTTTTAATATTTTTTATTGAGCTTTGTACCACGATTGTTTATTAGGAAAAATTGAAAAAGCAACAAAGTCTAAGCGGTAGAAGTTATAGCACTATTTCGGAGATCACCACATCTCCTTATCAGACTTCTTTTTTCTAGACTTCAGCAGGGATCGAACCTGCGTAATCAATGTTCAAAGTCAGAAGCGTTAACCACTGAGCTATGTACATTCCGTAAACTCTTGTTGCTAATTCATTTTCCTTATTCAACCAACTACTATCAAGTGCATCTGATTTGCCGCTATTTAAACTCGACAGCGTGGTTGTTGTTGTCAATTCTATACATCCATTTGCTTATGTAACTAAATATTTGATGAAAATGATCCTAATACTACGTTCAAATTGACGAGTTAAACATGTTAAATAGGATTGAACAAGTTAAATGAACAAAACGTGTTCAGCACAGAGTTGTATCAGAAATCTTTCTGCCAAAAGCTTTCATTTGACACGCCAATGTTCAAAAACTTTATATTCCCAAAAATATTAAAACATAAAAACTATCAAAAAGTATCAAAATTGTTTGCATGTCTGCCCCAGGCGGTAATTAGTTATTTCCCATCAGGTCTCGTCGTACACAGAGATAAATAGGGCATACGAACTAAACATTTTGGAGTCTCTAAATAATCCGTAAGCATTAGTATCACGAAACGGCCGCTGTGGTGTAGTGGTAAGCAGTGCGCGCTTCCACTCCGCTGCGCCTGGGTTCAACCCCTGGTAAAAGCAATATCGAAAAAAAAATAGAAAAAAGGTTTTTTTCTTAACAGCGGTCGTCCCTCGGCAGGCAATGGCAAACCTCCGAGTGTATTTCTGCCATGGAAAACAGCTTCTCATAAAAATACAATCGCCGTTCGGAGTCGGCGTTAAACTGTAGGTCCCTCCTCTTTGTGTGACAATATCAAGGCGCACGCCACAAATCGGAGGAGAAGCTCGGCCAAGCACTAACATATGTGTAAGCGCCAATCTATTATTATTATTATTAGTATCACGAAGCAGACATTCGCATAAAACAAATTTGAAATTCTTATTAAATATTTATGTGAAATCAAACAACCGTCAAAGTTAACTACAAAACTGTGTTTTACAAAAAGCTTTTTTTCGTTTAGCAAGTTAAATGGGGCCAATTTGAACGTAATATAATATAAGCAGTGGCGGGCCCTGGTAGGGGAAATTGGGAAAAGTGTTCGAAGTGTTATGTTATTTAAGTAGGCCTATCAGTTTTTCGAATTCACTGATTTTTCAAAATTTTTAAATTATTTACTTAGGGCGGGTGTGAATCGGTAACAAAGTTCTATGGGGAAAGCTGTTGAATAATATTTTTACTATGGTTACAGTTTGCCAATCTGCTGTGTGAAATGAAATCTTTTTTGACAGCAGTAAATTTTTGATAACCGCAGATTTATGCGCAATAAACTATTACAAATTGGGTGAACTTAATATTTTAAGAAAACATCTACCATCATTGATTGCAGTGCATCAACTTAAGCTTTTATTTTACGAAAAATTATACACAGCATTGCTGCATTGCCATTGTCAATATTTTCTATGCATTTGTCAAAAATTACACTAGCCTCATGGGCTACTGAAATTTTATTCACCTCAAACTTGTCAAAAATTTACTTGCCGCGAACTTTGTTACCGATTCACACACGCTCTTAATGTTCAATTTTTACTTTTTTTGTTATATTTTCGAATTTGTATTATTTCACAGAGTTGAAAGTCACAGCAAGTTTGAATATTTTCACAGGTTCAGAAAACAACGAAAATTCCAAAATTTTGAATTTTATATTATTAAATTTCTTGAGATTTCTTATTTTTAGGATAATTTCCAAAATTTCAAAGACTATCGAAATCCGGGAGATTCTAGGAATTTTGGTAAAATGAGAATATTTTGAAATGTACAAAATTATTGAGATTTTAGAAATTTTAATATTTTCCAAAATTTTGAGAATTTTATTTATCGTAAATTCCATCACAAATGTAAAAATGTGAAACATCACAAATTGTCGAAAAATTCTTATGTTCATGGTACTTGTGTGTAAAAAATAGAAAGTTCTTAGAGTTCTAAAAGATATTAACATTTTTGAAAAATTCCAAAATTGTTCCACTTTTCTGAACTTTTCCAAAATTTTGTATTGATATAACAAAGTTTGAGAATTTTAAATATTTTGAAAGTTTTGAAAACATCAACGTCGAAAAATTTTACGATAATTTTTTAAATTTTCAAAAACGACGAAATATGAAAATGTTTTCAACATTCGAAAACTTTTATTTTCGTTTGATAGATTTTGTATATTCGACACTTTTACTTAGAAAAAATTTTTTAGAATTCCTACAATTCCCAAAGTTTTTGAAAAATAAAAAATTTCTAGAAATCTAATATTCATCATTATATTGAAATATCAGGATTTACTAAAACTTCCCAAATTCACAAAGTTTTGAAAGTCTAGAAAATTTTGAAATTCCACTCAAGTTATTAAAAAGGGGAGAAATTTTAAATTTTATATATAATTTTATATATAATTTTAAAATGCAGCTAAAAATGTGGTTCTTACATATAATTACTCTGGTATTACTGGGGAAGATTCCCTTAATTATATACCTGTCATGGGCAATTAGAATGGGCCTAGTGCCCGAAAATATGCTCTCGAAGAGAGACTAATAAAATTAAATCGTTGATACTGAAAGAATAAGGCGTTCTCATGGGTTGGAACTTGTTACCGGGGGTTTCTGGGGTTGCTAATTAGGAATTTGAAGTCAGTTTTTCAAAATTCAAAATGGTGGATCCAAAATGGCGATCAATTTAAAAAAAGATGGTTGGATTTGTTCGAAAACCGGCACTCGAGAGTTTTTGGGGCCGCCGATTACGAATACGGTCGGTTTCTTCTGCCACATATTTTGTGGTCGCTTATGATTGTCACTGTGCCTTGAGTTTGTTGAAATTTTTGTAAAGTTGCTTACCACACTTACGATTGCTATAAATTTTACTTAAATTTTTTTTAGATTTTTAAATTTGGTGTCTTCAAACTAAAAAAAATAGCACCAAAAACGCACCAAGCACCAAACTCAAAAATTTTCGCGTTTTGAATACCCCTTAAACTTGGTGCGAAAAGCATTAAAGGGTGAACACACCAAAACTGCGACACTTAGAAATTACTACCAGAAACAAACTAGAAGGCTTTGAAATTATTTTTTTTGTATTATATAACTTGGAAGTTTAGATGTTATTAGAATGTTAAAATATTAGTTATTATTTTCTCCATATCATATTTTTTTCATCGCACACGCGCCATCATGTTTTGCACGACTGCATCATCGACTTTACGCGATGCGCACAACTACTTTGTTTTGCACTCTTCAATATTTTTCACTGTTTCACCTGTTTTCTTCAAGATTCCTTTGACAATTGACCAATATTCCCCAATAGGACATGGCTCTGGGCGATTGGGTGGATTGCAGTCGTGGGGTACAAAATTGATGTTATTTGCATTATACCACGGCATTGTGTCCTTGGCATAGTGGCAGGTTGCCATGTCCGCCTAGAACAGTGGCCTACTCCTTATCTGTTGATAAATAACAGAAAACGCCTTTTGATGCACTCATCCCGATAAACTTGATCATTCATTGTCCCGGATGGGAAAAAGGGCTGCTCTTACGGCCACAGGAACAAATAGCTTTCCAAACCATGTGGTTTTTTGGAAATTTGGACTTCATTTTCAGCTTACAACTTTCAGGGGCATCTTGACGACTTGCAGCAGTATAAAAATCTTGACCTGCAATATATTTTGAATTTTTATAGCAGTAGGTTTTTTAGTAGTCCATAACAATGCAGTTGTATTTTTTAATTTAGAATTCATACAACTTCCGAATGCGGGATTTCGATGTAACACTCTACTTTGCTCCTCGGTCTGGCGCTGTTTGAGCTGTAGAACATCTCAATGAAGCTTTCCGCTTTACCTTTTGTACGAAAAACTGCGATCTCCGTACGGATTTTGCAACATAACGCGACAAAATCTTCGGATCTCGCGAAAACGCACTGAGGACCTACCGAGCACTGTTTTTATCACTTTGACCTTGCTAACCCCCGCTCCCTGGTTTTCTCGTAACTGCCAGGCCTTATTTGTACCGATTAAAACCCTGCAAACTGTCGAATAGTGCAATCTTAAACTTTTTAGCAATTTTACGTGTACTTAAGGCCGGATCATTTATAAACTCGTGCAAAATGGTTTGTCTCGTTTCTAACTCGGTTGCCATTTTTAACTCAACTAGGAATCAAATTCAAATGAAATTTCTTCTACGTCCAACTAAGGTCATGGTCAAATCGACGAAGAGAGGGTTAGCGGTCCGTGAATGGCGGGACCTTTATTTTCTGGATCGTGGTTTAGGCTAATAGGCCGAAAGTCGCTTGGCTTCACGTGGGATGGTCTACCGCCTTTAGGAATGAACACAACCTTCGCCAGTGTACATTCCTTGGGTATGAAGCTAAGTCTGATACAAGCCTTACACTGAGGGAAAAAAACAAAGATAAAAGCTACAATAACGAGGTTGATTCTACAATAAACAGCTATGATAGTCTACCAAAGCCGAAATATGTTAAATCAACTATGGAAATGTCATTCTTACTTTGAAAAATAGTGTTGATATTTTAAGATTGTTTCTTTTCAATTAAAATTGCATTAATGTTGGTTTAAAAATGCGTATCTTTCATTCAACTTCGAAAATAAAGTGATTTAAACCTGACTTGGTTTTTGTTTTAACAATGATTACTGTCAATTTAAATACTCCCAATGTTGACCTAAGAATATAGAGTTGTTAATTTAACATTGAAAAGTAGTTGGTTTGACCTTTTTCAAGGTTGCTTCAAACACGCCTTCAATGTTGGTTTAACTATGTAGCACTCTTTATTTAACATTTAAAAACCCTAAGCTTATAATTTCCACAAGTATAAAAACAAGTTATTTATATATTTTTTTAATTTTCTTTTATTTTAATTTAAAAAAATAAGTAATTTTTTTTGTTAATTTTTTATACAAAAAAATTGTTCATACTATAACAAAAATCAAAATTTCTAAATTTTTAGTACGCAGTTTTCAGCCCATTCAATTTTATTATGATAAAGTGCAAATTGAAGTGGCTCAAAATTCGCGTTGATTTTTGTGATTTGTTTTCCTCCATATAACGCACGCTTGAATTAATTTTCATGTACATACATACATACATACTTAAAATTCTGTTTAAAATATTAATGAAAATTTTTTTAATTGTTATAAGTTGTCGTAAAATAATCACTCTATGGAAAATTGAGTCACGGTATAATAAATACAAAATCAAACATACTTAACTCTACAATAAGTATTACCATTATTTATTGAAAACAGGTGCAATGGCTTACTTAAAAATTTGGATATTTTAATAATATGAATTTCATCAATTTTTCTGCCAACCTCGAATGATTGAAAATGCGTACAAATTTTTTTTATATGGATTGGGCAACATAATACGTATACCTTTTCGATTTGATATAAAAAGTTTTGTATTTTATAATGTTTAAATACATCGCTTTGGAAAGCTAAATAAAGGTTTGTTTTATATTTCGTGTTTTATAAACAACTTCCTCTAATATTAGGCAATTGTTATAATCAATACTTTCATTGTAAACAATTTTACTTTTTGTTAAATTTCTAGTTTTAAGGGAATTATATTCGATGTCCTTTTCCACACCGCTCTCATGGTCTACTAAAAATTTGGCAAATTGTAATCCAGATTTAACAGTCAGTGAATAAG